>NW_026961667.1:0-56325 GCF_963924245.1 Chroicocephalus ridibundus
GAACTGCTTCAATCAACTAGATATCTTTGTGCTGTAAATCTCCCAACAGCCAAACGCAAAAGCAGCAAACATCTCGCTGTATGTCCCACATCCAAAGTGCCAAGAGAGAGCTTGCTCTCCCTGTCTTTGAGTACTGTTTTCGCTGTGCCGGTTACCTCTTTGCTAACATTCTCTTCAGCGGCTGCAGGGAAAACCAGGGACCACGTGGAGAAGGCACCCACACTGAAAGTGCCTGGAGGGAACATTGGGGCTTCTTCTCAGTGTCTCTGACATAGGGTTTCACTGTCCCGGGAAAGTCTCTGCTAACACCCTGCAGAGCGCTGTGCCCAATCTTACAGAAACGTCTTGCGGTATCTCCTACAGGAAAGTGCCAGGAGGGAATTGTCGAGCTTGTTCTCAGTGTCTCTGAGAATTGCTCTGATTATCCCTGTGACCTCTTTGCTAAGACTCTCCAGAGAGCCGTCCTCAAAACAAACACACATCTTGACATATCTCCACATTGATCGCAGTGTCTCCAGGAACGGCATTCAAGAGCCAGGACTTTTCTCCCTACACTGTCCATTGAGTTGTCCTCAAAACCAATATACATCCTGCTATATCTCCCACATGGAAAGTGCCAGGAGGGAGAAGTGGGGATTATGTTTAGACTTCCTCGGAACTGCTTCAAATCAACTAGATATCTTTGTGCTGTAAATCTCCAACAGCCAAACGCAAAGCAGCAAACATCTCGCTGTATGTCCCACATCCAAAGTGCCAAGAGAGAGCTTGCTCTCCTGTCTTGAGTACTGTTTTCGCTGTGCCGGTTACCTCTTTGCTAACATTCTCTTCAGCGCTGCAGGAAACCAGGAACCACGTGGAGAAGGCACCCACACTGAAAGTGCCTGGAGGGAACATTGGGGCTTCTTCTCAGTGTCTCTGACATAGGGTTTCACTGTCCCGGGAAAGTCTCTGCTAACACCCTGCAGAGCGCTGTGCCCAATCTACAGAAACGTCTTGCGGTATCTCCTACAGGGAAAGTGCCAGGAGGGAACTGTCCATCTTGTTCTCAGTGTCTCTGAGAATTGCTCTGATTATCCCTGTGACCTCTTTGCTAAGACTCTCCAGAGAGCGTCCTCAAAACCAACACACATCTTGACATATCTCCCTCATTGATCGCAGTGTCTCAGGAACGGCATTCAAGGAGCCAGGAACTTTTCTCCTACACTGTCCATTGAGTTGTCCTCAAAACCAATATACATCTGCTATATCTCCCACATGGAAAGTGCCAGGAGGGAGAAGTGGCGATTATGTTTAGACTTCCTCGGAACTGCTTCAAATCAACTAGATATCTTTGTGCTGTAAATCTCCCAACAGCCAAACGCAAAAGCAGCAAACATCTCGCTGTATGTCCCACATCCAAAGTGACAAGAGAGAGCTTGCTCTCCCTGTCTTTGAGTACTGTTTTCGCTGTGCGGTTACCTCTTTGCTAACATTCTCTTCAGCGCTGCAGGGAAACCAGGAACCACGTGGAGAAGGCACCCACACTGAAAGTGCCTGGAGGAACATTGGGGCTTCTTCTCAGTGTCTCTGACATAGGGTTTCACTGTCCCGGGAAAGTCTCTGCTAACACCCTGCAGAGCGCTGTGCCCAATCTACAGAAACGTCTTGCGGTATCTCCTACAGGGAAAGTGCCAGGAGGGAATTGT
Source organism: Chroicocephalus ridibundus (assembly GCF_963924245.1). Classification (NCBI taxonomy): domain Eukaryota; kingdom Metazoa; phylum Chordata; class Aves; order Charadriiformes; family Laridae; genus Chroicocephalus; species Chroicocephalus ridibundus. Next base: position 1,686 of record NW_026961667.1, read on the forward strand.
CGAGCTTGTTCTCAGTGTCTCTGAGAATTGCTCTGATTATCCCTGTGACCTCTTTGCTAAGACTCTCCAGAGAGCCGTCCTCAAAACCAACACACATCTTGACATATCTCCCTCATTGATCGCAGTGTCTCCAGGAACGGCATTCAAGGAGCCAGGAACTTTCTCCTACACTGTCCATTGAGTTGTCCTCAAAACCAATATACATCCTGCTATATCTCCCACATGGAAAAGTGCCAGGAGGGAGAAGTGGCGATTATGTTTAGACTTCCTCGGAACTGCTTCAAATCAACTAGATATCTTTGTGCTGTAAATCTCCCAACAGCCAAACGCAAAAAGCAGCAAACATCTCGCTGTATGTCCCACATCCAAAGTGCCAAGAGAGAGCTTGCTCTCCCTGTCTTTGAGTACTGTTTTCGCTGTGACGGTTACCTCTTTGCTAACATTCTCTTCAGCGCTGCAGGGAAACCAGGAACCACGTGGAGAAGGCACCCACACTGAAAGTGCCTGGAGGGAACATTGGGCTTCTTCTCAGTGTCTCTGACATAGGGTTTTCACTGTCCCGGGAAAGTCTCTGCTAACACCCTGCAGAGCGCTGTGCCCAATCTACAGAAACGTCTTGCGGTATCTCCTACAGGAAAGTGCCAGGAGGGAATTGTCGAGCTTGTTCTCAGTGTCTCTGAGAATTGCTCTGATTATCCCTGTGACCTCTTTGCTAAGACTCTCCAGAGAGCCGTCCTCAAAACCAACACACATCTTGACATATCTCCCTCATTGATCGCAGTGTCTCCAGGAACGGCATTCAAGGAGCCAGGAACTTTTCTCCCTACACCTGTCCATTGAGTTGTCCTCAAAACCAATATACATCCTGCTATATCTCCCACATGGAAAGTGCCAGGAGGGAGAAGTGGGGATTATGTTTAGACTCCTCGGAACTGCTTCAAATCAACTAGATATCTTTGTGCTGTAAATCTCCCAACAGCCAAACGCAAAAGCAGCAAACATCTCGCTGTATGTCCCACATCCAAAGTGCCAAGAGAGAGCTTGCTCTCCCTGTCTTTGAGTACTGTTTCGCTGTGCCGGTTACCTCTTTCTAACATTCTCTTCAGCGCTGCAGGGAAACCAGGAACCACGTGGAGAAGGCACCCACACTGAAAGTGCCTGGAGGGAACATTGGGGCTTCTTCTCAGTGTCTCTGACATAGGGTTTCACTGTCCCGGGAAAGTCTCTGCTAACACCCTGCAGAGCGCTGTGCCCAATCTACAGAAACGTCTTGCGGTATCTCCTACAGGGAAAGTGCCAGGAGGGAACTGTCCATCTTGTTCTCAGTGTCTCTGAGAATTGCTCTGATTATCCCTGTGACCTCTTTGCTAAGACTCTCCAGAGAGCCGTCCTCAAACCAACACACATCTTGACATATCTCCCTCATTGATCGCAGTGTCTCCAGGAACGGCATTCAAGGAGCCAGGAACTTTTCTCCCTACACTGTCCATTGAGTTGTCCTCAAAACCAATATACATCCTGCTATATCTCCCACATGGAAAGTGCCAGGAGGGAGAAGTGGCGATTATGTTTAGACTCCTCGGAACTGCTTCAAATCAACTAGATATCTTTGTGCTGTAAATCTCCCAACAGCAAACGCAAAAGCAGCAAACATCTCGCTGTATGTCCCACATCCAAAGTGCCAAGAGAGAGCTTGCTCTCCCTGTCTTTGAGTACTGTTTTCGCTGTGCCGGTTACCTCTTTGCTAACATTCTCTTCAGCGCTGCAGGGAAACCAGGAACCACGTGGAGAAGGCACCCACACTGAAAGTGCCTGGAGGAACATTGGGGCTTCTTCTCAGTGTCTCTGACATAGGGTTTCACTGTCCCGGGAAAGTCTCTGCTAACACCCTGCAGAGCGCTGTGCCCAATCTACAGAAACGTCTTGCGGTATCTCCTACAGGGAAAGTGCCAGGAGGGAATTGTCGAGCTTGTTCTCAGTGTCTCTGAGAATTGCTCTGATTATCCCTGTGACCTCTTTGCTAAGACTCTCCAGAGAGCCGTCCTCAAAACCAACACACATCTTGACATATCTCCCTCATTGATCGCAGTGTCTCCAGGAACGGCATTCAAGGAGCCAGGAACTTTTCTCCCTACACTGTCCATTGAGTTGTCCTCAAAACCAATATACATCCTGCTATATCTCCACATGGAAAGTGCAGGAGGGAGAAGTGGGGATTATGTTTAGATCCTCGAACTGCTTCAAATCAACTAGATATCTTTGTGCTGTAAATCTCCCAACAGCCAAACGCAAAAGCAGCAAACATCTCGCTGTATGTCCCACATCCAAAGTGCCAAGAGAGAGCTTGCTCTCCCTGTCTTTGAGTACTGTTTTCGCTGTGCCGGTTACCTCTTGCTAACATTCTCTTCAGCGCTGCAGGGAAACCAGGAACCACGTGGAGAAGGCACCCACACTGAAAGTGCCTGGAGGGAACATTGGGGCTTCTTCTCAGTGTCTCTGACATAGGGTTTCACTGTCCCGGGAAAGTCTCTGCTAACACCCTGCAGAGCGCTGTGCCCAATCTACAGAAACGTCTTGCGGTATCTCCTACAGGGAAAGTGCCAGGAGGGAACTGTCCATCTTGTTCTCAGTGTCTCTGAGAATTGCTCTGATTATCCTGTGACCTCTTTGCTAAGACTCTCCAGAGAGCCGTCCTCAAAACCAACACACATCTTGACATATCTCCCACATTGATCGCAGTGTCTCCAGGAACGGCATTCAAGGAGCCAGGAACTTTTCTCCCTACACTGTCCATTGAGTTGTCCTCAAAACCAATATACATCCTGCTATATCTCCCACATGGAAAGTGCCAGGAGGGAGAAGTGGCGATTATGTTTAGACTTTCTCGGAACTGCTTCAAATCAACTAGATATCTTTGTGCTGTAAATCTCCCAACAGCCAAACGCAAAAGCAGCAAACATCTCGCTGTATGTCCACATCCAAAGTGCCAAGAGAGAGCTTGCTCTCCCTGTCTTTGAGTACTGTTTTCGCTGTGCCGGTTACCTCTTTGCTAACATTCTCTTCAGCGCTGCAGGGAAACCAGGAACCACGTGGAGAAGGCACCCACACTGAAAGTGCCTGGAGGGAACATTGGGGCTTCTTCTCAGTGTCTCTGACATAGGGTTTCACTGTCCCGGGAAAGTCTCTGCTAACACCCTGCAGAGCGCTGTGCCCAATCTACAGAAACGTCTTGCGGTATCTCCTACAGGGAAAGTGCCAGGAGGGAACTGTCCATCTTGTTCTCAGTGTCTCTGAGAATTGCTCTGATTATCCCTGTGACCTCTTTGCTAAGACTCTCCAGAGAGCCGTCCTCAAAACCAACACACATCTTGACATATCTCCCTCATTGATCGCAGTGTCTCCAGGAACGGCATTCAAGGAGCCAGGAACTTTTCTCCCTACACTGTCCATTGAGTTGTCCTCAAAACCAATATACATCCAGCTATATCTCCCACATGGAAAGTGCCAGGAGGGAGAAGTGGCGATTATGTTTAGACTTTCTCGGAACTGCTTCAAATCAACTAGATATCTTTGTGCTGTAAATCTCCCAACAGCCAAACGCAAAAGCAGCAAACATCTCGCTGTATGTCCCACATCCAAAGTGCCAAGAGAGAGCTTGCTCTCCCTGTCTTTGAGTACTGTTTTCGCTGTGCCGGTTACCTCTTTGCTAACATTCTCTTCAGCGCTGCAGGGAAACCAGGAACCACGTGGAGAAGGCACCCACACTGAAAGTGCCTGGAGGGAACATTGGGGCTTCTTCTCAGTGTCTCTGACATAGGGTTTCACTGTCCCGGGAAAGTCTCTGCTAACACCCTGCAGAGCGCTGTGCCCAATCTACAGAAACGTCTTGCGGTATCTCCTACAGGGAAAGTGCCAGGAGGGAATTGTCGAGCTTGTTCTCAGTGTCTCTGAGAATTGCTCTGATTATCCCTGTGACCTCTTTGCTAAGACTCTCCAGAGAGCCGTCCTCAAAACCAACACACATCTTGACATATCTCCCACATTGATCGCAGTGTCTCCAGGAACGGCATTCAAGGAGCCAGGAACTTTTCTCCCTACACTGTCCATTGAGTTGTCCTCAAAACCAATATACATCCTGCTATATCTCCCACATGGAAAGTGCCAGGAGGGAGAAGTGGCGATTATGTTTAGACTTTCTCGGAACTGCTTCAAATCAACTAGATATCTTTGTGCTGTAAATCTCCCAACAGCCAAACGCAAAAGCAGCAAACATCTCGCTGTATGTCCCACATCCAAAGTGCCAAGAGAGAGCTTGCTCTCCCTGTCTTTGAGTACTGTTTTCGCTGTGCCGGTTACCTCTTTGCTAACATTCTCTTCAGCGCTGCAGGGAAACCAGGAACCACGTGGAGAAGGCACCCACACTGAAAGTGCCTGGAGGGAACATTGGGGCTTCTTCTCAGTGTCTCTGACATAGGGTTTCACTGTCCCGGGAAAGTCTCTGCTAACACCCTGCAGAGCGCTGTGCCCAATCTACAGAAACGTCTTGCGGTATCTCCTACAGGGAAAGTGCCAGGAGGGAATTGTCGAGCTTGTTCTCAGTGTCTCTGAGAATTGCTCTGATTATCCCTGTGACCTCTTTGCTAAGACTCTCCAGAGAGCCGTCCTCAAAACCAACACACATCTTGACATATCTCCCTCATTGATCGCAGTGTCTCCAGGAACGGCATTCAAGGAGCCAGGAACTTTTCTCCCTACACTGTCCATTGAGTTGTCCTCAAAACCAATATACATCCTGCTATATCTCCCACATGGAAAGTGCCAGGAGGGAGAAGTGGGGATTATGTTTAGACTTCCTCGGAACTGCTTCAAATCAACTAGATATCTTTGTGCTGTAAATCTCCCAACAGCCAAACGCAAAAGCAGCAAACATCTCGCTGTATGTCCCACATCCAAAGTGCCAAGAGAGAGCTTGCTCTCCCTGTCTTTGAGTACTGTTTTCGCTGTGCCGGTTACCTCTTTGCTAACATTCTCTTCAGCGCTGCAGGGAAACCAGGAACCACGTGGAGAAGGCACCCACACTGAAAGTGCCTGGAGGGAACATTGGGGCTTCTTCTCAGTGTCTCTGACATAGGGTTTCACTGTCCCGGGAAAGTCTCTGCTAACACCCTGCAGAGCGCTGTGCCCAATCTACAGAAACGTCTTGCGGTATCTCCTACAGGGAAAGTGCCAGGAGGGAACTGTCCATCTTGTTCTCAGTGTCTCTGAGAATTGCTCTGATTATCCCTGTGACCTCTTTGCTAAGACTCTCCAGAGAGCCGTCCTCAAAACCAACACACATCTTGACATATCTCCCACATTGATCGCAGTGTCTCCAGGAACGGCATTCAAGGAGCCAGGAACTTTTCTCCCTACACTGTCCATTGAGTTGTCCTCAAAACCAATATACATCCTGCTATATCTCCCACATGGAAAGTGCCAGGAGGGAGAAGTGGCGATTATGTTTAGACTTTCTCGGAACTGCTTCAAATCAACTAGATATCTTTGTGCTGTAAATCTCCCAACAGCCAAACGCAAAAGCAGCAAACATCTCGCTGTATGTCCCACATCCAAAGTGCCAAGAGAGAGCTTGCTCTCCCTGTCTTTGAGTACTGTTTTCGCTGTGCCGGTTACCTCTTTGCTAACATTCTCTTCAGCGCTGCAGGGAAACCAGGAACCACGTGGAGAAGGCACCCACACTGAAAGTGCCTGGAGGGAACATTGGGGCTTCTTCTCAGTGTCTCTGACATAGGGTTTCACTGTCCCGGGAAAGTCTCTGCTAACACCCTGCAGAGCGCTGTGCCCAATCTACAGAAACGTCTTGCGGTATCTCCTACAGGGAAAGTGCCAGGAGGGAACTGTCCATCTTGTTCTCAGTGTCTCTGAGAATTGCTCTGATTATCCCTGTGACCTCTTTGCTAAGACTCTCCAGAGAGCCGTCCTCAAAACCAACACACATCTTGACATATCTCCCTCATTGATCGCAGTGTCTCCAGGAACGGCATTCAAGGAGCCAGGAACTTTTCTCCCTACACTGTCCATTGAGTTGTCCTCAAAACCAATATACATCCAGCTATATCTCCCACATGGAAAGTGCCAGGAGGGAGAAGTGGCGATTATGTTTAGACTTTCTCGGAACTGCTTCAAATCAACTAGATATCTTTGTGCTGTAAATCTCCCAACAGCCAAACGCAAAAGCAGCAAACATCTCGCTGTATGTCCCACATCCAAAGTGCCAAGAGAGAGCTTGCTCTCCCTGTCTTTGAGTACTGTTTTCGCTGTGCCGGTTACCTCTTTGCTAACATTCTCTTCAGCGCTGCAGGGAAACCAGGAACCACGTGGAGAAGGCACCCACACTGAAAGTGCCTGGAGGGAACATTGGGGCTTCTTCTCAGTGTCTCTGACATAGGGTTTCACTGTCCCGGGAAAGTCTCTGCTAACACCCTGCAGAGCGCTGTGCCCAATCTACAGAAACGTCTTGCGGTATCTCCTACAGGGAAAGTGCCAGGAGGGAATTGTCGAGCTTGTTCTCAGTGTCTCTGAGAATTGCTCTGATTATCCCTGTGACCTCTTTGCTAAGACTCTCCAGAGAGCCGTCCTCAAAACCAACACACATCTTGACATATCTCCCACATTGATCGCAGTGTCTCCAGGAACGGCATTCAAGGAGCCAGGAACTTTTCTCCCTACACTGTCCATTGAGTTGTCCTCAAAACCAATATACATCCTGCTATATCTCCCACATGGAAAGTGCCAGGAGGGAGAAGTGGCGATTATGTTTAGACTTTCTCGGAACTGCTTCAAATCAACTAGATATCTTTGTGCTGTAAATCTCCCAACAGCCAAACGCAAAAGCAGCAAACATCTCGCTGTATGTCCCACATCCAAAGTGCCAAGAGAGAGCTTGCTCTCCCTGTCTTTGAGTACTGTTTTCGCTGTGCCGGTTACCTCTTTGCTAACATTCTCTTCAGCGCTGCAGGGAAACCAGGAACCACGTGGAGAAGGCACCCACACTGAAAGTGCCTGGAGGGAACATTGGGGCTTCTTCTCAGTGTCTCTGACATAGGGTTTCACTGTCCCGGGAAAGTCTCTGCTAACACCCTGCAGAGCGCTGTGCCCAATCTACAGAAACGTCTTGCGGTATCTCCTACAGGGAAAGTGCCAGGAGGGAATTGTCGAGCTTGTTCTCAGTGTCTCTGAGAATTGCTCTGATTATCCCTGTGACCTCTTTGCTAAGACTCTCCAGAGAGCCGTCCTCAAAACCAACACACATCTTGACATATCTCCCTCATTGATCGCAGTGTCTCCAGGAACGGCATTCAAGGAGCCAGGAACTTTTCTCCCTACACTGTCCATTGAGTTGTCCTCAAAACCAATATACATCCTGCTATATCTCCCACATGGAAAGTGCCAGGAGGGAGAAGTGGGGATTATGTTTAGACTTCCTCGGAACTGCTTCAAATCAACTAGATATCTTTGTGCTGTAAATCTCCCAACAGCCAAACGCAAAAGCAGCAAACATCTCGCTGTATGTCCCACATCCAAAGTGCCAAGAGAGAGCTTGCTCTCCCTGTCTTTGAGTACTGTTTTCGCTGTGCCGGTTACCTCTTTGCTAACATTCTCTTCAGCGCTGCAGGGAAACCAGGAACCACGTGGAGAAGGCACCCACACTGAAAGTGCCTGGAGGGAACATTGGGGCTTCTTCTCAGTGTCTCTGACATAGGGTTTCACTGTCCCGGGAAAGTCTCTGCTAACACCCTGCAGAGCGCTGTGCCCAATCTACAGAAACGTCTTGCGGTATCTCCTACAGGGAAAGTGCCAGGAGGGAATTGTCGAGCTTGTTCTCAGTGTCTCTGAGAATTGCTCTGATTATCCCTGTGACCTCTTTGCTAAGACTCTCCAGAGAGCCGTCCTCAAAACCAACACACATCTTGACATATCTCCCTCATTGATCGCAGTGTCTCCAGGAACGGCATTCAAGGAGCCAGGAACTTTTCTCCCTACACTGTCCATTGAGTTGTCCTCAAAACCAATATACATCCTGCTATATCTCCCACATGGAAAGTGCCAGGAGGGAGAAGTGGCGATTATGTTTAGACTTTCTCGGAACTGCTTCAAATCAACTAGATATCTTTGTGCTGTAAATCTCCCAACAGCCAAACGCAAAAGCAGCAAACATCTCGCTGTATGTCCCACATCCAAAGTGCCAAGAGAGAGCTTGCTCTCCCTGTCTTTGAGTACTGTTTTCGCTGTGCCGGTTACCTCTTTGCTAACATTCTCTTCAGCGCTGCAGGGAAACCAGGAACCACGTGGAGAAGGCACCCACACTGAAAGTGCCTGGAGGGAACATTGGGGCTTCTTCTCAGTGTCTCTGACATAGGGTTTCACTGTCCCGGGAAAGTCTCTGCTAACACCCTGCAGAGCGCTGTGCCCAATCTACAGAAACGTCTTGCGGTATCTCCTACAGGGAAAGTGCCAGGAGGGAATTGTCGAGCTTGTTCTCAGTGTCTCTGAGAATTGCTCTGATTATCCCTGTGACCTCTTTGCTAAGACTCTCCAGAGAGCCGTCCTCAAAACAAACACACATCTTGACATATCTCCCACATTGATCGCAGTGTCTCCAGGAACGGCATTCAAGGAGCCAGGAACTTTTCTCCCTACACTGTCCATTGAGTTGTCCTCAAAACCAATATACATCCTGCTATATCTCCCACATGGAAAGTGCCAGGAGGGAGAAGTGGCGATTATGTTTAGACTTTCTCGGAACTGCTTCAAATCAACTAGATATCTTTGTGCTGTAAATCTCCCAACAGCCAAACGCAAAAGCAGCAAACATCTCGCTGTATGTCCCACATCCAAAGTGCCAAGAGAGAGCTTGCTCTCCCTGTCTTTGAGTACTGTTTTCGCTGTGCCGGTTACCTCTTTGCTAACATTCTCTTCAGCGCTGCAGGGAAACCAGGAACCACGTGGAGAAGGCACCCACACTGAAAGTGCCTGGAGGGAACATTGGGGCTTCTTCTCAGTGTCTCTGACATAGGGTTTCACTGTCCCGGGAAAGTCTCTGCTAACACCCTGCAGAGCGCTGTGCCCAATCTACAGAAACGTCTTGCGGTATCTCCTACAGGGAAAGTGCCAGGAGGGAACTGTCCATCTTGTTCTCAGTGTCTCTGAGAATTGCTCTGATTATCCCTGTGACCTCTTTGCTAAGACTCTCCAGAGAGCCGTCCTCAAAACCAACACACATCTTGACATATCTCCCTCATTGATCGCAGTGTCTCCAGGAACGGCATTCAAGGAGCCAGGAACTTTTCTCCCTACACTGTCCATTGAGTTGTCCTCAAAACCAATATACATCCTGCTATATCTCCCACATGGAAAGTGCCAGGAGGGAGAAGTGGCGATTATGTTTAGACTTTCTCGGAACTGCTTCAAATCAACTAGATATCTTTGTGCTGTAAATCTCCCAACAGCCAAACGCAAAAGCAGCAAACATCTCGCTGTATGTCCCACATCCAAAGTGCCAAGAGAGAGCTTGCTCTCCCTGTCTTTGAGTACTGTTTTCGCTGTGCCGGTTACCTCTTTGCTAACATTCTCTTCAGCGCTGCAGGGAAACCAGGAACCACGTGGAGAAGGCACCCACACTGAAAGTGCCTGGAGGGAACATTGGGGCTTCTTCTCAGTGTCTCTGACATAGGGTTTCACTGTCCCGGGAAAGTCTCTGCTAACACCCTGCAGAGCGCTGTGCCCAATCTACAGAAACGTCTTGCGGTATCTCCTACAGGGAAAGTGCCAGGAGAGAATTGTCGAGCTTGTTCTCAGTGTCTCTGAGAATTGCTCTGATTATCCCTGTGACCTCTTTGCTAAGACTCTCCAGAGAGCCGTCCTCAAAACCAACACACATCTTGACATATCTCCCACATTGATCGCAGTGTCTCCAGGAACGGCATTCAAGGAGCCAGGAACTTTTCTCCCTACACTGTCCATTGAGTTGTCCTCAAAACCAATATACATCCTGCTATATCTCCCACATGGAAAGTGCCAGGAGGGAGAAGTGGCGATTATGTTTAGACTTTCTCGGAACTGCTTCAAATCAACTAGATATCTTTGTGCTGTAAATCTCCCAACAGCCAAACGCAAAAGCAGCAAACATCTCGCTGTATGTCCCACATCCAAAGTGCCAAGAGAGAGCTTGCTCTCCCTCTCTTTGAGTACTGTTTTCGCTGTGCCGGTTACCTCTTTGCTAACATTCTCTTCAGCGCTGCAGGGAAACCAGGAACCACGTGGAGAAGGCACCCACACTGAAAGTGCCTGGAGGGAACATTGGGGCTTCTTCTCAGTGTCTCTGACATAGGGTTTCACTGTCCCGGGAAAGTCTCTGCTAACACCCTGCAGAGCGCTGTGCCCAATCTACAGAAACGTCTTGCGGTATCTCCTACAGGGAAAGTGCCAGGAGGGAATTGTCGAGCTTGTTCTCAGTGTCTCTGAGAATTGCTCTGATTATCCCTGTGACCTCTTTGCTAAGACTCTCCAGAGAGCCGTCCTCAAAACCAACACACATCTTGACATATCTCCCTCATTGATCGCAGTGTCTCCAGGAACGGCATTCAAGGAGCCAGGAACTTTTCTCCCTACACTGTCCATTGAGTTGTCCTCAAAACCAATATACATCCTGCTATATCTCCCACATGGAAAGTGCCAGGAGGGAGAAGTGGGGATTATGTTTAGACTTCCTCGGAACTGCTTCAAATCAACTAGATATCTTTGTGCTGTAAATCTCCCAACAGCCAAACGCAAAAGCAGCAAACATCTCGCTGTATGTCCCACATCCAAAGTGCCAAGAGAGAGCTTGCTCTCCCTGTCTTTGAGTACTGTTTTCGCTGTGCCGGTTACCTCTTTGCTAACATTCTCTTCAGCGCTGCAGGGAAACCAGGAACCACGTGGAGAAGGCACCCACACTGAAAGTGCCTGGAGGGAACATTGGGGCTTCTTCTCAGTGTCTCTGACATAGGGTTTCACTGTCCCGGGAAAGTCTCTGCTAACACCCTGCAGAGCGCTGTGCCCAATCTACAGAAACGTCTTGCGGTATCTCCTACAGGGAAAGTGCCAGGAGGGAATTGTCGAGCTTGTTCTCAGTGTCTCTGAGAATTGCTCTGATTATCCCTGTGACCTCTTTGCTAAGACTCTCCAGAGAGCCGTCCTCAAAACCAACACACATCTTGACATATCTCCCTCATTGATCGCAGTGTCTCCAGGAACGGCATTCAAGGAGCCAGGAACTTTTCTCCCTACACTGTCCATTGAGTTGTCCTCAAAACCAATATACATCCTGCTATATCTCCCACATGGAAAGTGCCAGGAGGGAGAAGTGGGGATTATGTTTAGACTTCCTCGGAACTGCTTCAAATCAACTAGATATCTTTGTGCTGTAAATCTCCCAACAGCCAAACGCAAAAGCAGCAAACATCTCGCTGTATGTCCCACATCCAAAGTGCCAAGAGAGAGCTTGCTCTCCCTGTCTTTGAGTACTGTTTTCGCTGTGCCGGTTACCTCTTTGCTAACATTCTCTTCAGCGCTGCAGGGAAACCAGGAACCACGTGGAGAAGGCACCCACACTGAAAGTGCCTGGAGGGAACATTGGGGCTTCTTCTCAGTGTCTCTGACATAGGGTTTCACTGTCCCGGGAAAGTCTCTGCTAACACCCTGCAGAGCGCTGTGCCCAATCTACAGAAACGTCTTGCGGTATCTCCTACAGGGAAAGTGCCAGGAGGGAACTGTCCATCTTGTTCTCAGTGTCTCTGAGAATTGCTCTGATTATCCCTGTGACCTCTTTGCTAAGACTCTCCAGAGAGCCGTCCTCAAAACCAACACACATCTTGACATATCTCCCTCATTGATCGCAGTGTCTCCAGGAACGGCATTCAAGGAGCCAGGAACTTTTCTCCCTACACTGTCCATTGAGTTGTCCTCAAAACCAATATACATCCTGCTATATCTCCCACATGGAAAGTGCCAGGAGGGAGAAGTGGCGATTATGTTTAGACTTCCTCGGAACTGCTTCAAATCAACTAGATATCTTTGTGCTGTAAATCTCCCAACAGCCAAACGCAAAAGCAGCAAACATCTCGCTGTATGTCCCACATCCAAAGTGCCAAGAGAGAGCTTGCTCTCCCTGTCTTTGAGTACTGTTTTCGCTGTGCCGGTTACCTCTTTGCTAACATTCTCTTCAGCGCTGCAGGGAAACCAGGAACCACGTGGAGAAGGCACCCACACTGAAAGTGCCTGGAGGGAACATTGGGGCTTCTTCTCAGTGTCTCTGACATAGGGTTTCACTGTCCCGGGAAAGTCTCTGCTAACACCCTGCAGAGCGCTGTGCCCAATCTACAGAAACGTCTTGCGGTATCTCCTACAGGGAAAGTGCCAGGAGGGAATTGTCGAGCTTGTTCTCAGTGTCTCTGAGAATTGCTCTGATTATCCCTGTGACCTCTTTGCTAAGACTCTCCAGAGAGCCGTCCTCAAAACCAACACACATCTTGACATATCTCCCACATTGATCGCAGTGTCTCCAGGAACGGCATTCAAGGAGCCAGGAACTTTTCTCCCTACACTGTCCATTGAGTTGTCCTCAAAACCAATATACATCCTGCTATATCTCCCACATGGAAAGTGCCAGGAGGGAGAAGTGGGGATTATGTTTAGACTTTCTCGGAACTGCTTCAAATCAACTAGATATCTTTGTGCTGTAAATCTCCCAACAGCCAAACGCAAAAGCAGCAAACATCTCGCTGTATGTCCCACATCCAAAGTGCCAAGAGAGAGCTTGCTCTCCCTGTCTTTGAGTACTGTTTTCGCTGTGCCGGTTACCTCTTTGCTAACATTCTCTTCAGCGCTGCAGGGAAACCAGGAACCACGTGGAGAAGGCACCCACACTGAAAGTGCCTGGAGGGAACATTGGGGCTTCTTCTCAGTGTCTCTGACATAGGGTTTCACTGTCCCGGGAAAGTCTCTGCTAACACCCTGCAGAGCGCTGTGCCCAATCTACAGAAACGTCTTGCGGTATCTCCTACAGGGAAAGTGCCAGGAGGGAATTGTCGAGCTTGTTCTCAGTGTCTCTGAGAATTGCTCTGATTATCCCTGTGACCTCTTTGCTAAGACTCTCCAGAGAGCCGTCCTCAAAACCAACACACATCTTGACATATCTCCCACATTGATCGCAGTGTCTCCAGGAACGGCATTCAAGGAGCCAGGAACTTTTCTCCCTACACTGTCCATTGAGTTGTCCTCAAAACCAATATACATCCTGCTATATCTCCCACATGGAAAGTGCCAGGAGGGAGAAGTGGCGATTATGTTTAGACTTTCTCGGAACTGCTTCAAATCAACTAGATATCTTTGTGCTGTAAATCTCCCAACAGCCAAACGCAAAAGCAGCAAACATCTCGCTGTATGTCCCACATCCAAAGTGCCAAGAGAGAGCTTGCTCTCCCTGTCTTTGAGTACTGTTTTCGCTGTGCCGGTTACCTCTTTGCTAACATTCTCTTCAGCGCTGCAGGGAAACCAGGAACCACGTGGAGAAGGCACCCACACTGAAAGTGCCTGGAGGGAACATTGGGGCTTCTTCTCAGTGTCTCTGACATAGGGTTTCACTGTCCCGGGAAAGTCTCTGCTAACACCCTGCAGAGCGCTGTGCCCAATCTACAGAAACGTCTTGCGGTATCTCCTACAGGGAAAGTGCCAGGAGGGAATTGTCGAGCTTGTTCTCAGTGTCTCTGAGAATTGCTCTGATTATCCCTGTGACCTCTTTGCTAAGACTCTCCAGAGAGCCGTCCTCAAAACCAACACACATCTTGACATATCTCCCTCATTGATCGCAGTGTCTCCAGGAACGGCATTCAAGGAGCCAGGAACTTTTCTCCCTACACTGTCCATTGAGTTGTCCTCAAAACCAATATACATCCTGCTATATCTCCCACATGGAAAGTGCCAGGAGGGAGAAGTGGCGATTATGTTTAGACTTCCTCGGAACTGCTTCAAATCAACTAGATATCTTTGTGCTGTAAATCTCCCAACAGCCAAACGCAAAAGCAGCAAACATCTCGCTGTATGTCCCACATCCAAAGTGCCAAGAGAGAGCTTGCTCTCCCTGTCTTTGAGTACTGTTTTCGCTGTGACGGTTACCTCTTTGCTAACATTCTCTTCAGCGCTGCAGGGAAACCAGGAACCACGTGGAGAAGGCACCCACACTGAAAGTGCCTGGAGGGAACATTGGGGCTTCTTCTCAGTGTCTCTGACATAGGGTTTCACTGTCCCGGGAAAGTCTCTGCTAACACCCTGCAGAGCGCTGTGCCCAATCTACAGAAACGTCTTGCGGTATCTCCTACAGGGAAAGTGCCAGGAGGGAATTGTCGAGCTTGTTCTCAGTGTCTCTGAGAATTGCTCTGATTATCCCTGTGACCTCTTTGCTAAGACTCTCCAGAGAGCCGTCCTCAAAACAAACACACATCTTGACATATCTCCCACATTGATCGCAGTGTCTCCAGGAACGGCATTCAAGGAGCCAGGAACTTTTCTCCCTACACTGTCCATTGAGTTGTCCTCAAAACCAATATACATCCTGCTATATCTCCCACATGGAAAGTGCCAGGAGGGAGAAGTGGCGATTATGTTTAGACTTTCTCGGAACTGCTTCAAATCAACTAGATATCTTTGTGCTGTAAATCTCCCAACAGCCAAACGCAAAAGCAGCAAACATCTCGCTGTATGTCCCACATCCAAAGTGCCAAGAGAGAGCTTGCTCTCCCTGTCTTTGAGTACTGTTTTCGCTGTGCCGGTTACCTCTTTGCTAACATTCTCTTCAGCGCTGCAGGGAAACCAGGAACCACGTGGAGAAGGCACCTACACTGAAAGTGCCTGGAGGGAACATTGGGGCTTCTTCTCAGTGTCTCTGACATAGGGTTTCACTGTCCCGGGAAAGTCTCTGCTAACACCCTGCAGAGCGCTGTGCCCAATCTACAGAAACGTCTTGCGGTATCTCCTACAGGGAAAGTGCCAGGAGGGAACTGTCCATCTTGTTCTCAGTGTCTCTGAGAATTGCTCTGATTATCCCTGTGACCTCTTTGCTAAGACTCTCCAGAGAGCCGTCCTCAAAACCAACACACATCTTGACATATCTCCCACATTGATCGCAGTGTCTCCAGGAACGGCATTCAAGGAGCCAGGAACTTTTCTCCCTACACTGTCCATTGAGTTGTCCTCAAAACCAATATACATCCTGCTATATCTCCCACATGGAAAGTGCCAGGAGGGAGAAGTGGCGATTATGTTTAGACTTTCTCGGAACTGCTTCAAATCAACTAGATATCTTTGTGCTGTAAATCTCCCAACAGCCAAACGCAAAAGCAGCAAACATCTCGCTGTATGTCCCACATCCAAAGTGCCAAGAGAGAGCTTGCTCTCCCTCTCTTTGAGTACTGTTTTCGCTGTGCCGGTTACCTCTTTGCTAACATTCTCTTCAGCGCTGCAGGGAAACCAGGAACCACGTGGAGAAGGCACCCACACTGAAAGTGCCTGGAGGGAACATTGGGGCTTCTTCTCAGTGTCTCTGACATAGGGTTTCACTGTCCCGGGAAAGTCTCTGCTAACACCCTGCAGAGCGCTGTGCCCAATCTACAGAAACGTCTTGCGGTATCTCCTACAGGGAAAGTGCCAGGAGGGAATTGTCGAGCTTGTTCTCAGTGTCTCTGAGAATTGCTCTGATTATCCCTGTGACCTCTTTGCTAAGACTCTCCAGAGAGCCGTCCTCAAAACCAACACACATCTTGACATATCTCCCACATTGATCGCAGTGTCTCCAGGAACGGCATTCAAGGAGCCAGGAACTTTTCTCCCTACACTGTCCATTGAGTTGTCCTCAAAACCAATATACATCCTGCTATATCTCCCACATGGAAAGTGCCAGGAGGGAGAAGTGGCGATTATGTTTAGACTTTCTCGGAACTGCTTCAAATCAACTAGATATCTTTGTGCTGTAAATCTCCCAACAGCCAAACGCAAAAGCAGCAAACATCTCGCTGTATGTCCCACATCCAAAGTGCCAAGAGAGAGCTTGCTCTCCCTGTCTTTGAGTACTGTTTTCGCTGTGCCGGTTACCTCTTTGCTAACATTCTCTTCAGCGCTGCAGGGAAACCAGGAACCACGTGGAGAAGGCACCCACACTGAAAGTGCCTGGAGGGAACATTGGGGCTTCTTCTCAGTGTCTCTGACATAGGGTTTCACTGTCCCGGGAAAGTCTCTGCTAACACCCTGCAGAGCGCTGTGCCCAATCTACAGAAACGTCTTGCGGTATCTCCTACAGGGAAAGTGCCAGGAGGGAATTGTCGAGCTTGTTCTCAGTGTCTCTGAGAATTGCTCTGATTATCCCTGTGACCTCTTTGCTAAGACTCTCCAGAGAGCCGTCCTCAAAACCAACACACATCTTGACATATCTCCCTCATTGATCGCAGTGTCTCCAGGAACGGCATTCAAGGAGCCAGGAACTTTTCTCCCTACACTGTCCATTGAGTTGTCCTCAAAACCAATATACATCCTGCTATATCTCCCACATGGAAAGTGCCAGGAGGGAGAAGTGGGGATTATGTTTAGACTTCCTCGGAACTGCTTCAAATCAACTAGATATCTTTGTGCTGTAAATCTCCCAACAGCCAAACGCAAAAGCAGCAAACATCTCGCTGTATGTCCCACATCCAAAGTGCCAAGAGAGAGCTTGCTCTCCCTCTCTTTGAGTACTGTTTTCGCTGTGCCGGTTACCTCTTTGCTAACATTCTCTTCAGCGCTGCAGGGAAACCAGGAACCACGTGGAGAAGGCACCCACACTGAAAGTGCCTGGAGGGAACACTGGGGCTTCTTCTCAGTGTCTCTGACATAGGGTTTCACTGTCCCGGGAAAGTCTCTGCTAACACCCTGCAGAGCGCTGTGCCCAATCTACAGAAACGTCTTGCGGTATCTCCTACAGGGAAAGTGCCAGGAGGGAATTGTCGAGCTTGTTCTCAGTGTCTCTGAGAATTGCTCTGATTATCCCTGTGACCTCTTTGCTAAGACTCTCCAGAGAGCCGTCCTCAAAACCAACACACATCTTGACATATCTCCCTCATTGATCGCAGTGTCTCCAGGAACGGCATTCAAGGAGCCAGGAACTTTTCTCCCTACACTGTCCATTGAGTTGTCCTCAAAACCAATATACATCCTGCTATATCTCCCACATGGAAAGTGCCAGGAGGGAGAAGTGGGGATTATGTTTAGACTTCCTCGGAACTGCTTCAAATCAACTAGATATCTTTGTGCTGTAAATCTCCCAACAGCCAAACGCAAAAGCAGCAAACATCTCGCTGTATGTCCCACATCCAAAGTGCCAAGAGAGAGCTTGCTCTCCCTGTCTTTGAGTACTGTTTTCGCTGTGCCGGTTACCTCTTTGCTAACATTCTCTTCAGCGCTGCAGGGAAACCAGGAACCACGTGGAGAAGGCACCCACACTGAAAGTGCCTGGAGGGAACATTGGGGCTTCTTCTCAGTGTCTCTGACATAGGGTTTCACTGTCCCGGGAAAGTCTCTGCTAACACCCTGCAGAGCGCTGTGCCCAATCTACAGAAACGTCTTGCGGTATCTCCTACAGGGAAAGTGCCAGGAGGGAATTGTCGAGCTTGTTCTCAGTGTCTCTGAGAATTGCTCTGATTATCCCTGTGACCTCTTTGCTAAGACTCTCCAGAGAGCCGTCCTCAAAACCAACACACATCTTGACATATCTCCCTCATTGATCGCAGTGTCTCCAGGAACGGCATTCAAGGAGCCAGGAACTTTTCTCCCTACACTGTCCATTGAGTTGTCCTCAAAACCAATATACATCCTGCTATATCTCCCACATGGAAAGTGCCAGGAGGGAGAAGTGGCGATTATGTTTAGACTTCCTCGGAACTGCTTCAAATCAACTAGATATCTTTGTGCTGTAAATCTCCCAACAGCCAAACGCAAAAGCAGCAAACATCTCGCTGTATGTCCCACATCCAAAGTGCCAAGAGAGAGCTTGCTCTCCCTGTCTTTGAGTACTGTTTTCGCTGTGCCGGTTACCTCTTTGCTAACATTCTCTTCAGCGCTGCAGGGAAACCAGGAACCACGTGGAGAAGGCACCCACACTGAAAGTGCCTGGAGGGAACATTGGGGCTTCTTCTCAGTGTCTCTGACATAGGGTTTCACTGTCCCGGGAAAGTCTCTGCTAACACCCTGCAGAGCGCTGTGCCCAATCTACAGAAACGTCTTGCGGTATCTCCTACAGGGAAAGTGCCAGGAGGGAATTGTCGAGCTTGTTCTCAGTGTCTCTGAGAATTGCTCTGATTATCCCTGTGACCTCTTTGCTAAGACTCTCCAGAGAGCCGTCCTCAAAACCAACACACATCTTGACATATCTCCCTCATTGATCGCAGTGTCTCCAGGAACGGCATTCAAGGAGCCAGGAACTTTTCTCCCTACACTGTCCATTGAGTTGTCCTCAAAACCAATATACATCCTGCTATATCTCCCACATGGAAAGTGCCAGGAGGGAGAAGTGGCGATTATGTTTAGACTTTCTCGGAACTGCTTCAAATCAACTAGATATCTTTGTGCTGTAAATCTCCCAACAGCCAAACGCAAAAGCAGCAAACATCTCGCTGTATGTCCCACATCCAAAGTGCCAAGAGAGAGCTTGCTCTCCCTGTCTTTGAGTACTGTTTTCGCTGTGCCGGTTACCTCTTTGCTAACATTCTCTTCAGCGCTGCAGGGAAACCAGGAACCACGTGGAGAAGGCACCCACACTGAAAGTGCCTGGAGGGAACATTGGGGCTTCTTCTCAGTGTCTCTGACATAGGGTTTCACTGTCCCGGGAAAGTCTCTGCTAACACCCTGCAGAGCGCTGTGCCCAATCTACAGAAACGTCTTGCGGTATCTCCTACAGGGAAAGTGCCAGGAGGGAACTGTCGAGCTTGTTCTCAGTGTCTCTGAGAATTGCTCTGATTATCCCTGTGACCTCTTTGCTAAGACTCTCCAGAGAGCCGTCCTCAAAACCAACACACATCTTGACATATCTCCCACATTGATCGCAGTGTCTCCAGGAACGGCATTCAAGGAGCCAGGAACTTTTCTCCCTACACTGTCCATTGAGTTGTCCTCAAAACCAATATACATCCTGCTATATCTCCCACATGGAAAGTGCCAGGAGGGAGAAGTGGCGATTATGTTTAGACTTTCTCGGAACTGCTTCAAATCAACTAGATATCTTTGTGCTGTAAATCTCCCAACAGCCAAACGCAAAAGCAGCAAACATCTCGCTGTATGTCCCACATCCAAAGTGCCAAGAGAGAGCTTGCTCTCCCTGTCTTTGAGTACTGTTTTCGCTGTGCCGGTTACCTCTTTGCTAACATTCTCTTCAGCGCTGCAGGGAAACCAGGAACCACGTGGAGAAGGCACCCACACTGAAAGTGCCTGGAGGGAACATTGGGGCTTCTTCTCAGTGTCTCTGACATAGGGTTTCACTGTCCCGGGAAAGTCTCTGCTAACACCCTGCAGAGCGCTGTGCCCAATCTACAGAAACGTCTTGCGGTATCTCCTACAGGGAAAGTGCCAGGAGGGAATTGTCGAGCTTGTTCTCAGTGTCTCTGAGAATTGCTCTGATTATCCCTGTGACCTCTTTGCTAAGACTCTCCAGAGAGCCGTCCTCAAAACAAACACACATCTTGACATATCTCCCTCATTGATCGCAGTGTCTCCAGGAACGGCATTCAAGGAGCCAGGAACTTTTCTCCCTACACTGTCCATTGAGTTGTCCTCAAAACCAATATACATCCTGCTATATCTCCCACATGGAAAGTGCCAGGAGGGAGAAGTGGCGATTATGTTTAGACTTTCTCGGAACTGCTTCAAATCAACTAGATATCTTTGTGCTGTAAATCTCCCAACAGCCAAACGCAAAAGCAGCAAACATCTCGCTGTATGTCCCACATCCAAAGTGCCAAGAGAGAGCTTGCTCTCCCTCTCTTTGAGTACTGTTTTCACTGTCCCGGTTACCTCTTTGCTAACATTCTCTTCAGCGCTGCAGGGAAACCAGGAACCACGTGGAGAAGGCACCCACACTGAAAGTGCCTGGAGGGAACATTGGGGCTTCTTCTCAGTGTCTCTGACATAGGGTTTCACTGTCCCGGGAAAGTCTCTGCTAACACCCTGCAGAGCGCTGTGCCCAATCTACAGAAACGTCTTGCGGTATCTCCTACAGGGAAAGTGCCAGGAGGGAACTGTCCATCTTGTTCTCAGTGTCTCTGAGAATTGCTCTGATTATCCCTGTGACCTCTTTGCTAAGACTCTCCAGAGAGCCGTCCTCAAAACCAACACACATCTTGACATATCTCCCACATTGATCGCAGTGTCTCCAGGAACGGCATTCAAGGAGCCAGGAACTTTTCTCCCTACACTGTCCATTGAGTTGTCCTCAAAACCAATATACATCCTGCTATATCTCCCACATGGAAAGTGCCAGGAGGGAGAAGTGGCGATTATGTTTAGACTTTCTCGGAACTGCTTCAAATCAACTAGATATCTTTGTGCTGTAAATCTCCCAACAGCCAAACGCAAAAGCAGCAAACATCTCGCTGTATGTCCCACATCCAAAGTGCCAAGAGAGAGCTTGCTCTCCCTGTCTTTGAGTACTGTTTTCGCTGTGCCGGTTACCTCTTTGCTAACATTCTCTTCAGCGCTGCAGGGAAACCAGGAACCACGTGGAGAAGGCACCCACACTGAAAGTGCCTGGAGGGAACATTGGGGCTTCTTCTCAGTGTCTCTGACATAGGGTTTCACTGTCCCGGGAAAGTCTCTGCTAACACCCTGCAGAGCGCTGTGCCCAATCTACAGAAACGTCTTGCGGTATCTCCTACAGGGAAAGTGCCAGGAGGGAACTGTCCATCTTGTTCTCAGTGTCTCTGAGAATTGCTCTGATTATCCCTGTGACCTCTTTGCTAAGACTCTCCAGAGAGCCGTCCTCAAAACCAACACACATCTTGACATATCTCCCACATTGATCGCAGTGTCTCCAGGAACGGCATTCAAGGAGCCAGGAACTTTTCTCCCTACACTGTCCATTGAGTTGTCCTCAAAACCAATATACATCCTGCTATATCTCCCACATGGAAAGTGCCAGGAGGGAGAAGTGGCGATTATGTTTAGACTTTCTCGGAACTGCTTCAAATCAACTAGATATCTTTGTGCTGTAAATCTCCCAACAGCCAAACGCAAAAGCAGCAAACATCTCGCTGTATGTCCCACATCCAAAGTGCCAAGAGAGAGCTTGCTCTCCCTCTCTTTGAGTACTGTTTTCGCTGTGCCGGTTACCTCTTTGCTAACATTCTCTTCAGCGCTGCAGGGAAACCAGGAACCACGTGGAGAAGGCACCCACACTGAAAGTGCCTGGAGGGAACATTGGGGCTTCTTCTCAGTGTCTCTGACATAGGGTTTCACTGTCCCGGGAAAGTCTCTGCTAACACCCTGCAGAGCGCTGTGCCCAATCTACAGAAACGTCTTGCGGTATCTCCTACAGGGAAAGTGCCAGGAGGGAACTGTCCATCTTGTTCTCAGTGTCTCTGAGAATTGCTCTGATTATCCCTGTGACCTCTTTGCTAAGACTCTCCAGAGAGCCGTCCTCAAAACCAACACACATCTTGACATATCTCCCACATTGATCGCAGTGTCTCCAGGAACGGCATTCAAGGAGCCAGGAACTTTTCTCCCTACACTGTCCATTGAGTTGTCCTCAAAACCAATATACATCCTGCTATATCTCCCACATGGAAAGTGCCAGGAGGGAGAAGTGGCGATTATGTTTAGACTTTCTCGGAACTGCTTCAAATCAACTAGATATCTTTGTGCTGTAAATCTCCCAACAGCCAAACGCAAAAGCAGCAAACATCTCGCTGTATGTCCCACATCCAAAGTGCCAAGAGAGAGCTTGCTCTCCCTCTCTTTGAGTACTGTTTTCGCTGTGCCGGTTACCTCTTTGCTAACATTCTCTTCAGAGCTGCAGGGAAACCAGGAACCACGTGGAGAAGGCACCCACACTGAAAGTGCCTGGAGGGAACATTGGGGCTTCTTCTCAGTGTCTCTGACATAGGGTTTCACTGTCCCGGGAAAGTCTCTGCTAACACCCTGCAGAGCGCTGTGCCCAATCTACAGAAACGTCTTGCGGTATCTCCTACAGGGAAAGTGCCAGGAGGGAATTGTCGAGCTTGTTCTCAGTGTCTCTGAGAATTGCTCTGATTATCCCTGTGACCTCTTTGCTAAGACTCTCCAGAGAGCCGTCCTCAAAACCAACACACATCTTGACATATCTCCCTCATTGATCGCAGTGTCTCCAGGAACGGCATTCAAGGAGCCAGGAACTTTTCTCCCTACACTGTCCATTGAGTTGTCCTCAAAACCAATATACATCCTGCTATATCTCCCACATGGAAAGTGCCAGGAGGGAGAAGTGGGGATTATGTTTAGACTTCCTCGGAACTGCTTCAAATCAACTAGATATCTTTGTGCTGTAAATCTCCCAACAGCCAAACGCAAAAGCAGCAAACATCTCGCTGTATGTCCCACATCCAAAGTGCCAAGAGAGAGCTTGCTCTCCCTCTCTTTGAGTACTGTTTTCGCTGTGCCGGTTACCTCTTTGCTAACATTCTCTTCAGCGCTGCAGGGAAACCAGGAACCACGTGGAGAAGGCACCCACACTGAAAGTGCCTGGAGGGAACATTGGGGCTTCTTCTCAGTGTCTCTGACATAGGGTTTCACTGTCCCGGGAAAGTCTCTGCTAACACCCTGCAGAGCGCTGTGCCCAATCTACAGAAACGTCTTGCGGTATCTCCTACAGGGAAAGTGCCAGGAGGGAACTGTCCATCTTGTTCTCAGTGTCTCTGAGAATTGCTCTGATTATCCCTGTGACCTCTTTGCTAAGACTCTCCAGAGAGCCGTCCTCAAAACCAACACACATCTTGACATATCTCCCACATTGATCGCAGTGTCTCCAGGAACGGCATTCAAGGAGCCAGGAACTTTTCTCCCTACACTGTCCATTGAGTTGTCCTCAAAACCAATATACATCCTGCTATATCTCCCACATGGAAAGTGCCAGGAGGGAGAAGTGGCGATTATGTTTAGACTTTCTCGGAACTGCTTCAAATCAACTAGATATCTTTGTGCTGTAAATCTCCCAACAGCCAAACGCAAAAGCAGCAAACATCTCGCTGTATGTCCCACATCCAAAGTGCCAAGAGAGAGCTTGCTCTCCCTGTCTTTGAGTACTGTTTTCGCTGTGCCGGTTACCTCTTTGCTAACATTCTCTTCAGCGCTGCAGGGAAACCAGGAACCACGTGGAGAAGGCACCCACACTGAAAGTGCCTGGAGGGAACATTGGGGCTTCTTCTCAGTGTCTCTGACATAGGGTTTCACTGTCCCGGGAAAGTCTCTGCTAACACCCTGCAGAGCGCTGTGCCCAATCTACAGAAACGTCTTGCGGTATCTCCTACAGGGAAAGTGCCAGGAGGGAACTGTCCATCTTGTTCTCAGTGTCTCTGAGAATTGCTCTGATTATCCCTGTGACCTCTTTGCTAAGACTCTCCAGAGAGCCGTCCTCAAAACCAACACACATCTTGACATATCTCCCACATTGATCGCAGTGTCTCCAGGAACGGCATTCAAGGAGCCAGGAACTTTTCTCCCTACACTGTCCATTGAGTTGTCCTCAAAACCAATATACATCCTGCTATATCTCCCACATGGAAAGTGCCAGGAGGGAGAAGTGGCGATTATGTTTAGACTTTCTCGGAACTGCTTCAAATCAACTAGATATCTTTGTGCTGTAAATCTCCCAACAGCCAAACGCAAAAGCAGCAAACATCTCGCTGTATGTCCCACATCCAAAGTGCCAAGAGAGAGCTTGCTCTCCCTGTCTTTGAGTACTGTTTTCGCTGTGCCGGTTACCTCTTTGCTAACATTCTCTTCAGCGCTGCAGGGAAACCAGGAACCACGTGGAGAAGGCACCCACACTGAAAGTGCCTGGAGGGAACATTGGGGCTTCTTCTCAGTGTCTCTGACATAGGGTTTCACTGTCCCGGGAAAGTCTCTGCTAACACCCTGCAGAGCGCTGTGCCCAATCTACAGAAACGTCTTGCGGTATCTCCTACAGGGAAAGTGCCAGGAGGGAACTGTCCATCTTGTTCTCAGTGTCTCTGAGAATTGCTCTGATTATCCCTGTGACCTCTTTGCTAAGACTCTCCAGAGAGCCGTCCTCAAAACCAACACACATCTTGACATATCTCCCACATTGATCGCAGTGTCTCCAGGAACGGCATTCAAGGAGCCAGGAACTTTTCTCCCTACACTGTCCATTGAGTTGTCCTCAAAACCAATATACATCCTGCTATATCTCCCACATGGAAAGTGCCAGGAGGGAGAAGTGGCGATTATGTTTAGACTTTCTCGGAACTGCTTCAAATCAACTAGATATCTTTGTGCTGTAAATCTCCCAACAGCCAAACGCAAAAGCAGCAAACATCTCGCTGTATGTCCCACATCCAAAGTGCCAAGAGAGAGCTTGCTCTCCCTCTCTTTGAGTACTGTTTTCGCTGTGCCGGTTACCTCTTTGCTAACATTCTCTTCAGCGCTGCAGGGAAACCAGGAACCACGTGGAGAAGGCACCCACACTGAAAGTGCCTGGAGGGAACATTGGGGCTTCTTCTCAGTGTCTCTGACATAGGGTTTCACTGTCCCGGGAAAGTCTCTGCTAACACCCTGCAGAGCGCTGTGCCCAATCTACAGAAACGTCTTGCGGTATCTCCTACAGGGAAAGTGCCAGGAGGGAACTGTCCATCTTGTTCTCAGTGTCTCTGAGAATTGCTCTGATTATCCCTGTGACCTCTTTGCTAAGACTCTCCAGAGAGCCGTCCTCAAAACCAACACACATCTTGACATATCTCCCACATTGATCGCAGTGTCTCCAGGAACGGCATTCAAGGAGCCAGGAACTTTTCTCCCTACACTGTCCATTGAGTTGTCCTCAAAACCAATATACATCCTGCTATATCTCCCACATGGAAAGTGCCAGGAGGGAGAAGTGGCGATTATGTTTAGACTTTCTCGGAACTGCTTCAAATCAACTAGATATCTTTGTGCTGTAAATCTCCCAACAGCCAAACGCAAAAGCAGCAAACATCTCGCTGTATGTCCCACATCCAAAGTGCCAAGAGAGAGCTTGCTCTCCCTCTCTTTGAGTACTGTTTTCGCTGTGCCGGTTACCTCTTTGCTAACATTCTCTTCAGAGCTGCAGGGAAACCAGGAACCACGTGGAGAAGGCACCCACACTGAAAGTGCCTGGAGGGAACATTGGGGCTTCTTCTCAGTGTCTCTGACATAGGGTTTCACTGTCCCGGGAAAGTCTCTGCTAACACCCTGCAGAGCGCTGTGCCCAATCTACAGAAACGTCTTGCGGTATCTCCTACAGGGAAAGTGCCAGGAGGGAATTGTCGAGCTTGTTCTCAGTGTCTCTGAGAATTGCTCTGATTATCCCTGTGACCTCTTTGCTAAGACTCTCCAGAGAGCCGTCCTCAAAACCAACACACATCTTGACATATCTCCCTCATTGATCGCAGTGTCTCCAGGAACGGCATTCAAGGAGCCAGGAACTTTTCTCCCTACACTGTCCATTGAGTTGTCCTCAAAACCAATATACATCCTGCTATATCTCCCACATGGAAAGTGCCAGGAGGGAGAAGTGGGGATTATGTTTAGACTTCCTCGGAACTGCTTCAAATCAACTAGATATCTTTGTGCTGTAAATCTCCCAACAGCCAAACGCAAAAGCAGCAAACATCTCGCTGTATGTCCCACATCCAAAGTGCCAAGAGAGAGCTTGCTCTCCCTCTCTTTGAGTACTGTTTTCGCTGTGCCGGTTACCTCTTTGCTAACATTCTCTTCAGCGCTGCAGGGAAACCAGGAACCACGTGGAGAAGGCACCCACACTGAAAGTGCCTGGAGGGAACATTGGGGCTTCTTCTCAGTGTCTCTGACATAGGGTTTCACTGTCCCGGGAAAGTCTCTGCTAACACCCTGCAGAGCGCTGTGCCCAATCTACAGAAACGTCTTGCGGTATCTCCTACAGGGAAAGTGCCAGGAGGGAATTGTCGAGCTTGTTCTCAGTGTCTCTGAGAATTGCTCTGATTATCCCTGTGACCTCTTTGCTAAGACTCTCCAGAGAGCCGTCCTCAAAACCAACACACATCTTGACATATCTCCCTCATTGATCGCAGTGTCTCCAGGAACGGCATTCAAGGAGCCAGGAACTTTTCTCCCTACACTGTCCATTGAGTTGTCCTCAAAACCAATATACATCCTGCTATATCTCCCACATGGAAAGTGCCAGGAGGGAGAAGTGGGGATTATGTTTAGACTTCCTCGGAACTGCTTCAAATCAACTAGATATCTTTGTGCTGTAAATCTCCCAACAGCCAAACGCAAAAGCAGCAAACATCTCGCTGTATGTCCCACATCCAAAGTGCCAAGAGAGAGCTTGCTCTCCCTCTCTTTGAGTACTGTTTTCGCTGTGCCGGTTACCTCTTTGCTAACATTCTCTTCAGCGCTGCAGGGAAACCAGGAACCACGTGGAGAAGGCACCCACACTGAAAGTGCCTGGAGGGAACATTGGGGCTTCTTCTCAGTGTCTCTGACATAGGGTTTCACTGTCCCGGGAAAGTCTCTGCTAACACCCTGCAGAGCGCTGTGCCCAATCTACAGAAACGTCTTGCGGTATCTCCTACAGGGAAAGTGCCAGGAGGGAACTGTCCATCTTGTTCTCAGTGTCTCTGAGAATTGCTCTGATTATCCCTGTGACCTCTTTGCTAAGACTCTCCAGAGAGCCGTCCTCAAAACCAACACACATCTTGACATATCTCCCTCATTGATCGCAGTGTCTCCAGGAACGGCATTCAAGGAGCCAGGAACTTTTCTCCCTACACTGTCCATTGAGTTGTCCTCAAAACCAATATACATCCTGCTATATCTCCCACATGGAAAGTGCCAGGAGGGAGAAGTGGCGATTATGTTTAGACTTTCTCGGAACTGCTTCAAATCAACTAGATATCTTTGTGCTGTAAATCTCCCAACAGCCAAACGCAAAAGCAGCAAACATCTCGCTGTATGTCCCACATCCAAAGTGCCAAGAGAGAGCTTGCTCTCCCTCTCTTTGAGTACTGTTTTCGCTGTGCCGGTTACCTCTTTGCTAACATTCTCTTCAGAGCTGCAGGGAAACCAGGAACCACGTGGAGAAGGCACCCACACTGAAAGTGCCTGGAGGGAACATTGGGGCTTCTTCTCAGTGTCTCTGACATAGGGTTTCACTGTCCCGGGAAAGTCTCTGCTAACACCCTGCAGAGCGCTGTGCCCAATCTACAGAAACGTCTTGCGGTATCTCCTACAGGGAAAGTGCCAGGAGGGAACTGTCCATCTTGTTCTCAGTGTCTCTGAGAATTGCTCTGATTATCCCTGTGACCTCTTTGCTAAGACTCTCCAGAGAGCCGTCCTCAAAACCAACACACATCTTGACATATCTCCCACATTGATCGCAGTGTCTCCAGGAACGGCATTCAAGGAGCCAGGAACTTTTCTCCCTACACTGTCCATTGAGTTGTCCTCAAAACCAATATACATCCTGCTATATCTCCCACATGGAAAGTGCCAGGAGGGAGAAGTGGCGATTATGTTTAGACTTTCTCGGAACTGCTTCAAATCAACTAGATATCTTTGTGCTGTAAATCTCCCAACAGCCAAACGCAAAAGCAGCAAACATCTCGCTGTATGTCCCACATCCAAAGTGCCAAGAGAGAGCTTGCTCTCCCTGTCTTTGAGTACTGTTTTCGCTGTGCCGGTTACCTCTTTGCTAACATTCTCTTCAGCGCTGCAGGGAAACCAGGAACCACGTGGAGAAGGCACCCACACTGAAAGTGCCTGGAGGGAACATTGGGGCTTCTTCTCAGTGTCTCTGACATAGGGTTTCACTGTCCCGGGAAAGTCTCTGCTAACACCCTGCAGAGCGCTGTGCCCAATCTACAGAAACGTCTTGCGGTATCTCCTACAGGGAAAGTGCCAGGAGGGAACTGTCCATCTTGTTCTCAGTGTCTCTGAGAATTGCTCTGATTATCCCTGTGACCTCTTTGCTAAGACTCTCCAGAGAGCCGTCCTCAAAACCAACACACATCTTGACATATCTCCCACATTGATCGCAGTGTCTCCAGGAACGGCATTCAAGGAGCCAGGAACTTTTCTCCCTACACTGTCCATTGAGTTGTCCTCAAAACCAATATACATCCTGCTATATCTCCCACATGGAAAGTGCCAGGAGGGAGAAGTGGCGATTATGTTTAGACTTTCTCGGAACTGCTTCAAATCAACTAGATATCTTTGTGCTGTAAATCTCCCAACAGCCAAACGCAAAAGCAGCAAACATCTCGCTGTATGTCCCACATCCAAAGTGCCAAGAGAGAGCTTGCTCTCCCTCTCTTTGAGTACTGTTTTCGCTGTGCCGGTTACCTCTTTGCTAACATTCTCTTCAGAGCTGCAGGGAAACCAGGAACCACGTGGAGAAGGCACCCACACTGAAAGTGCCTGGAGGGAACATTGGGGCTTCTTCTCAGTGTCTCTGACATAGGGTTTCACTGTCCCGGGAAAGTCTCTGCTAACACCCTGCAGAGCGCTGTGCCCAATCTACAGAAACGTCTTGCGGTATCTCCTACAGGGAAAGTGCCAGGAGGGAATTGTCGAGCTTGTTCTCAGTGTCTCTGAGAATTGCTCTGATTATCCCTGTGACCTCTTTGCTAAGACTCTCCAGAGAGCCGTCCTCAAAACCAACACACATCTTGACATATCTCCCTCATTGATCGCAGTGTCTCCAGGAACGGCATTCAAGGAGCCAGGAACTTTTCTCCCTACACTGTCCATTGAGTTGTCCTCAAAACCAATATACATCCTGCTATATCTCCCACATGGAAAGTGCCAGGAGGGAGAAGTGGGGATTATGTTTAGACTTCCTCGGAACTGCTTCAAATCAACTAGATATCTTTGTGCTGTAAATCTCCCAACAGCCAAACGCAAAAGCAGCAAACATCTCGCTGTATGTCCCACATCCAAAGTGCCAAGAGAGAGCTTGCTCTCCCTGTCTTTGAGTACTGTTTTCGCTGTGCCGGTTACCTCTTTGCTAACATTCTCTTCAGCGCTGCAGGGAAACCAGGAACCACGTGGAGAAGGCACCCACACTGAAAGTGCCTGGAGGGAACATTGGGGCTTCTTCTCAGTGTCTCTGACATAGGGTTTCACTGTCCCGGGAAAGTCTCTGCTAACACCCTGCAGAGCGCTGTGCCCAATCTACAGAAACGTCTTGCGGTATCTCCTACAGGGAAAGTGCCAGGAGGGAATTGTCGAGCTTGTTCTCAGTGTC
This sequence comes from Chroicocephalus ridibundus, assembly GCF_963924245.1. NCBI lineage: Eukaryota > Metazoa > Chordata > Aves > Charadriiformes > Laridae > Chroicocephalus > Chroicocephalus ridibundus. Next base: position 31,255 of record NW_026961667.1, read on the forward strand.
TCTGAGAATTGCTCTGATTATCCCTGTGACCTCTTTGCTAAGACTCTCCAGAGAGCCGTCCTCAAAACCAACACACATCTTGACATATCTCCCTCATTGATCGCAGTGTCTCCAGGAACGGCATTCAAGGAGCCAGGAACTTTTCTCCCTACACTGTCCATTGAGTTGTCCTCAAAACCAATATACATCCTGCTATATCTCCCACATGGAAAGTGCCAGGAGGGAGAAGTGGGGATTATGTTTAGACTTCCTCGGAACTGCTTCAAATCAACTAGATATCTTTGTGCTGTAAATCTCCCAACAGCCAAACGCAAAAGCAGCAAACATCTCGCTGTATGTCCCACATCCAAAGTGCCAAGAGAGAGCTTGCTCTCCCTGTCTTTGAGTACTGTTTTCGCTGTGCCGGTTACCTCTTTGCTAACATTCTCTTCAGCGCTGCAGGGAAACCAGGAACCACGTGGAGAAGGCACCCACACTGAAAGTGCCTGGAGGGAACATTGGGGCTTCTTCTCAGTGTCTCTGACATAGGGTTTCACTGTCCCGGGAAAGTCTCTGCTAACACCCTGCAGAGCGCTGTGCCCAATCTACAGAAACGTCTTGCGGTATCTCCTACAGGGAAAGTGCCAGGAGGGAACTGTCCATCTTGTTCTCAGTGTCTCTGAGAATTGCTCTGATTATCCCTGTGACCTCTTTGCTAAGACTCTCCAGAGAGCCGTCCTCAAAACCAACACACATCTTGACATATCTCCCTCATTGATCGCAGTGTCTCCAGGAACGGCATTCAAGGAGCCAGGAACTTTTCTCCCTACACTGTCCATTGAGTTGTCCTCAAAACCAATATACATCCTGCTATATCTCCCACATGGAAAGTGCCAGGAGGGAGAAGTGGCGATTATGTTTAGACTTCCTCGGAACTGCTTCAAATCAACTAGATATCTTTGTGCTGTAAATCTCCCAACAGCCAAACGCAAAAGCAGCAAACATCTCGCTGTATGTCCCACATCCAAAGTGCCAAGAGAGAGCTTGCTCTCCCTGTCTTTGAGTACTGTTTTCGCTGTGCCGGTTACCTCTTTGCTAACATTCTCTTCAGCGCTGCAGGGAAACCAGGAACCACGTGGAGAAGGCACCCACACTGAAAGTGCCTGGAGGGAACATTGGGGCTTCTTCTCAGTGTCTCTGACATAGGGTTTCACTGTCCCGGGAAAGTCTCTGCTAACACCCTGCAGAGCGCTGTGCCCAATCTACAGAAACGTCTTGCGGTATCTCCTACAGGGAAAGTGCCAGGAGGGAATTGTCGAGCTTGTTCTCAGTGTCTCTGAGAATTGCTCTGATTATCCCTGTGACCTCTTTGCTAAGACTCTCCAGAGAGCCGTCCTCAAAACCAACACACATCTTGACATATCTCCCTCATTGATCGCAGTGTCTCCAGGAACGGCATTCAAGGAGCCAGGAACTTTTCTCCCTACACTGTCCATTGAGTTGTCCTCAAAACCAATATACATCCTGCTATATCTCCCACATGGAAAGTGCCAGGAGGGAGAAGTGGCGATTATGTTTAGACTTCCTCGGAACTGCTTCAAATCAACTAGATATCTTTGTGCTGTAAATCTCCCAACAGCCAAACGCAAAAGCAGCAAACATCTCGCTGTATGTCCCACATCCAAAGTGCCAAGAGAGAGCTTGCTCTCCCTGTCTTTGAGTACTGTTTTCGCTGTGCCGGTTACCTCTTTGCTAACATTCTCTTCAGCGCTGCAGGGAAACCAGGAACCACGTGGAGAAGGCACCCACACTGAAAGTGCCTGGAGGGAACATTGGGGCTTCTTCTCAGTGTCTCTGACATAGGGTTTCACTGTCCCGGGAAAGTCTCTGCTAACACCCTGCAGAGCGCTGTGCCCAATCTACAGAAACGTCTTGCGGTATCTCCTACAGGGAAAGTGCCAGGAGGGAACTGTCGAGCTTGTTCTCAGTGTCTCTGAGAATTGCTCTGATTATCCCTGTGACCTCTTTGCTAAGACTCTCCAGAGAGCCGTCCTCAAAACCAACACACATCTTGACATATCTCCCACATTGATCGCAGTGTCTCCAGGAACGGCATTCAAGGAGCCAGGAACTTTTCTCCCTACACTGTCCATTGAGTTGTCCTCAAAACCAATATACATCCTGCTATATCTCCCACATGGAAAGTGCCAGGAGGGAGAAGTGGCGATTATGTTTAGACTTTCTCGGAACTGCTTCAAATCAACTAGATATCTTTGTGCTGTAAATCTCCCAACAGCCAAACGCAAAAGCAGCAAACATCTCGCTGTATGTCCCACATCCAAAGTGCCAAGAGAGAGCTTGCTCTCCCTGTCTTTGAGTACTGTTTTCGCTGTGCCGGTTACCTCTTTGCTAACATTCTCTTCAGCGCTGCAGGGAAACCAGGAACCACGTGGAGAAGGCACCCACACTGAAAGTGCCTGGAGGGAACATTGGGGCTTCTTCTCAGTGTCTCTGACATAGGGTTTCACTGTCCCGGGAAAGTCTCTGCTAACACCCTGCAGAGCGCTGTGCCCAATCTACAGAAACGTCTTGCGGTATCTCCTACAGGGAAAGTGCCAGGAGGGAACTGTCCATCTTGTTCTCAGTGTCTCTGAGAATTGCTCTGATTATCCCTGTGACCTCTTTGCTAAGACTCTCCAGAGAGCCGTCCTCAAAACCAACACACATCTTGACATATCTCCCACATTGATCGCAGTGTCTCCAGGAACGGCATTCAAGGAGCCAGGAACTTTTCTCCCTACACTGTCCATTGAGTTGTCCTCAAAACCAATATACATCCTGCTATATCTCCCACATGGAAAGTGCCAGGAGGGAGAAGTGGCGATTATGTTTAGACTTTCTCGGAACTGCTTCAAATCAACTAGATATCTTTGTGCTGTAAATCTCCCAACAGCCAAACGCAAAAGCAGCAAACATCTCGCTGTATGTCCCACATCCAAAGTGCCAAGAGAGAGCTTGCTCTCCCTGTCTTTGAGTACTGTTTTCGCTGTGCCGGTTACCTCTTTGCTAACATTCTCTTCAGCGCTGCAGGGAAACCAGGAACCACGTGGAGAAGGCACCCACACTGAAAGTGCCTGGAGGGAACATTGGGGCTTCTTCTCAGTGTCTCTGACATAGGGTTTCACTGTCCCGGGAAAGTCTCTGCTAACACCCTGCAGAGCGCTGTGCCCAATCTACAGAAACGTCTTGCGGTATCTCCTACAGGGAAAGTGCCAGGAGGGAACTGTCCATCTTGTTCTCAGTGTCTCTGAGAATTGCTCTGATTATCCCTGTGACCTCTTTGCTAAGACTCTCCAGAGAGCCGTCCTCAAAACCAACACACATCTTGACATATCTCCCTCATTGATCGCAGTGTCTCCAGGAACGGCATTCAAGGAGCCAGGAACTTTTCTCCCTACACTGTCCATTGAGTTGTCCTCAAAACCAATATACATCCTGCTATATCTCCCACATGGAAAGTGCCAGGAGGGAGAAGTGGCGATTATGTTTAGACTTCCTCGGAACTGCTTCAAATCAACTAGATATCTTTGTGCTGTAAATCTCCCAACAGCCAAACGCAAAAGCAGCAAACATCTCGCTGTATGTCCCACATCCAAAGTGCCAAGAGAGAGCTTGCTCTCCCTGTCTTTGAGTACTGTTTTCGCTGTGCCGGTTACCTCTTTGCTAACATTCTCTTCAGCGCTGCAGGGAAACCAGGAACCACGTGGAGAAGGCACCCACACTGAAAGTGCCTGGAGGGAACATTGGGGCTTCTTCTCAGTGTCTCTGACATAGGGTTTCACTGTCCCGGGAAAGTCTCTGCTAACACCCTGCAGAGCGCTGTGCCCAATCTACAGAAACGTCTTGCGGTATCTCCTACAGGGAAAGTGCCAGGAGGGAATTGTCGAGCTTGTTCTCAGTGTCTCTGAGAATTGCTCTGATTATCCCTGTGACCTCTTTGCTAAGACTCTCCAGAGAGCCGTCCTCAAAACCAACACACATCTTGACATATCTCCCTCATTGATCGCAGTGTCTCCAGGAACGGCATTCAAGGAGCCAGGAACTTTTCTCCCTACACTGTCCATTGAGTTGTCCTCAAAACCAATATACATCCTGCTATATCTCCCACATGGAAAGTGCCAGGAGGGAGAAGTGGGGATTATGTTTAGACTTCCTCGGAACTGCTTCAAATCAACTAGATATCTTTGTGCTGTAAATCTCCCAACAGCCAAACGCAAAAGCAGCAAACATCTCGCTGTATGTCCCACATCCAAAGTGCCAAGAGAGAGCTTGCTCTCCCTGTCTTTGAGTACTGTTTTCGCTGTGCCGGTTACCTCTTTGCTAACATTCTCTTCAGCGCTGCAGGGAAACCAGGAACCACGTGGAGAAGGCACCCACACTGAAAGTGCCTGGAGGGAACATTGGGGCTTCTTCTCAGTGTCTCTGACATAGGGTTTCACTGTCCCGGGAAAGTCTCTGCTAACACCCTGCAGAGCGCTGTGCCCAATCTACAGAAACGTCTTGCGGTATCTCCTACAGGGAAAGTGCCAGGAGGGAACTGTCGAGCTTGTTCTCAGTGTCTCTGAGAATTGCTCTGATTATCCCTGTGACCTCTTTGCTAAGACTCTCCAGAGAGCCGTCCTCAAAACCAACACACATCTTGACATATCTCCCACATTGATCGCAGTGTCTCCAGGAACGGCATTCAAGGAGCCAGGAACTTTTCTCCCTACACTGTCCATTGAGTTGTCCTCAAAACCAATATACATCCTGCTATATCTCCCACATGGAAAGTGCCAGGAGGGAGAAGTGGCGATTATGTTTAGACTTTCTCGGAACTGCTTCAAATCAACTAGATATCTTTGTGCTGTAAATCTCCCAACAGCCAAACGCAAAAGCAGCAAACATCTCGCTGTATGTCCCACATCCAAAGTGCCAAGAGAGAGCTTGCTCTCCCTGTCTTTGAGTACTGTTTTCGCTGTGCCGGTTACCTCTTTGCTAACATTCTCTTCAGCGCTGCAGGGAAACCAGGAACCACGTGGAGAAGGCACCCACACTGAAAGTGCCTGGAGGGAACATTGGGGCTTCTTCTCAGTGTCTCTGACATAGGGTTTCACTGTCCCGGGAAAGTCTCTGCTAACACCCTGCAGAGCGCTGTGCCCAATCTACAGAAACGTCTTGCGGTATCTCCTACAGGGAAAGTGCCAGGAGGGAACTGTCCATCTTGTTCTCAGTGTCTCTGAGAATTGCTCTGATTATCCCTGTGACCTCTTTGCTAAGACTCTCCAGAGAGCCGTCCTCAAAACCAACACACATCTTGACATATCTCCCACATTGATCGCAGTGTCTCCAGGAACGGCATTCAAGGAGCCAGGAACTTTTCTCCCTACACTGTCCATTGAGTTGTCCTCAAAACCAATATACATCCTGCTATATCTCCCACATGGAAAGTGCCAGGAGGGAGAAGTGGCGATTATGTTTAGACTTTCTCGGAACTGCTTCAAATCAACTAGATATCTTTGTGCTGTAAATCTCCCAACAGCCAAACGCAAAAGCAGCAAACATCTCGCTGTATGTCCCACATCCAAAGTGCCAAGAGAGAGCTTGCTCTCCCTGTCTTTGAGTACTGTTTTCGCTGTGCCGGTTACCTCTTTGCTAACATTCTCTTCAGCGCTGCAGGGAAACCAGGAACCACGTGGAGAAGGCACCCACACTGAAAGTGCCTGGAGGGAACATTGGGGCTTCTTCTCAGTGTCTCTGACATAGGGTTTCACTGTCCCGGGAAAGTCTCTGCTAACACCCTGCAGAGCGCTGTGCCCAATCTACAGAAACGTCTTGCGGTATCTCCTACAGGGAAAGTGCCAGGAGGGAACTGTCCATCTTGTTCTCAGTGTCTCTGAGAATTGCTCTGATTATCCCTGTGACCTCTTTGCTAAGACTCTCCAGAGAGCCGTCCTCAAAACCAACACACATCTTGACATATCTCCCTCATTGATCGCAGTGTCTCCAGGAACGGCATTCAAGGAGCCAGGAACTTTTCTCCCTACACTGTCCATTGAGTTGTCCTCAAAACCAATATACATCCAGCTATATCTCCCACATGGAAAGTGCCAGGAGGGAGAAGTGGCGATTATGTTTAGACTTTCTCGGAACTGCTTCAAATCAACTAGATATCTTTGTGCTGTAAATCTCCCAACAGCCAAACGCAAAAGCAGCAAACATCTCGCTGTATGTCCCACATCCAAAGTGCCAAGAGAGAGCTTGCTCTCCCTGTCTTTGAGTACTGTTTTCGCTGTGCCGGTTACCTCTTTGCTAACATTCTCTTCAGCGCTGCAGGGAAACCAGGAACCACGTGGAGAAGGCACCCACACTGAAAGTGCCTGGAGGGAACATTGGGGCTTCTTCTCAGTGTCTCTGACATAGGGTTTCACTGTCCCGGGAAAGTCTCTGCTAACACCCTGCAGAGCGCTGTGCCCAATCTACAGAAACGTCTTGCGGTATCTCCTACAGGGAAAGTGCCAGGAGGGAATTGTCGAGCTTGTTCTCAGTGTCTCTGAGAATTGCTCTGATTATCCCTGTGACCTCTTTGCTAAGACTCTCCAGAGAGCCGTCCTCAAAACCAACACACATCTTGACATATCTCCCACATTGATCGCAGTGTCTCCAGGAACGGCATTCAAGGAGCCAGGAACTTTTCTCCCTACACTGTCCATTGAGTTGTCCTCAAAACCAATATACATCCTGCTATATCTCCCACATGGAAAGTGCCAGGAGGGAGAAGTGGCGATTATGTTTAGACTTTCTCGGAACTGCTTCAAATCAACTAGATATCTTTGTGCTGTAAATCTCCCAACAGCCAAACGCAAAAGCAGCAAACATCTCGCTGTATGTCCCACATCCAAAGTGCCAAGAGAGAGCTTGCTCTCCCTGTCTTTGAGTACTGTTTTCGCTGTGCCGGTTACCTCTTTGCTAACATTCTCTTCAGCGCTGCAGGGAAACCAGGAACCACGTGGAGAAGGCACCCACACTGAAAGTGCCTGGAGGGAACATTGGGGCTTCTTCTCAGTGTCTCTGACATAGGGTTTCACTGTCCCGGGAAAGTCTCTGCTAACACCCTGCAGAGCGCTGTGCCCAATCTACAGAAACGTCTTGCGGTATCTCCTACAGGGAAAGTGCCAGGAGGGAATTGTCGAGCTTGTTCTCAGTGTCTCTGAGAATTGCTCTGATTATCCCTGTGACCTCTTTGCTAAGACTCTCCAGAGAGCCGTCCTCAAAACCAACACACATCTTGACATATCTCCCTCATTGATCGCAGTGTCTCCAGGAACGGCATTCAAGGAGCCAGGAACTTTTCTCCCTACACTGTCCATTGAGTTGTCCTCAAAACCAATATACATCCTGCTATATCTCCCACATGGAAAGTGCCAGGAGGGAGAAGTGGCGATTATGTTTAGACTTCCTCGGAACTGATTCAAATCAACTAGATATCTTTGTGCTGTAAATCTCCCAACAGCCAAACGCAAAAGCAGCAAACATCTCGCTGTATGTCCCACATCCAAAGTGCCAAGAGAGAGCTTGCTCTCCCTGTCTTTGAGTACTGTTTTCGCTGTGACGGTTACCTCTTTGCTAACATTCTCTTCAGCGCTGCAGGGAAACCAGGAACCACGTGGAGAAGGCACCCACACTGAAAGTGCCTGGAGGGAACATTGGGGCTTCTTCTCAGTGTCTCTGACATAGGGTTTCACTGTCCCGGGAAAGTCTCTGCTAACACCCTGCAGAGCGCTGTGCCCAATCTACAGAAACGTCTTGCGGTATCTCCTACAGGGAAAGTGCCAGGAGGGAATTGTCGAGCTTGTTCTCAGTGTCTCTGAGAATTGCTCTGATTATCCCTGTGACCTCTTTGCTAAGACTCTCCAGAGAGCCGTCCTCAAAACCAACACACATCTTGACATATCTCCCTCATTGATCGCAGTGTCTCCAGGAACGGCATTCAAGGAGCCAGGAACTTTTCTCCCTACACTGTCCATTGAGTTGTCCTCAAAACCAATATACATCCTGCTATATCTCCCACATGGAAAGTGCCAGGAGGGAGAAGTGGCGATTATGTTTAGACTTCCTCGGAACTGCTTCAAATCAACTAGATATCTTTGTGCTGTAAATCTCCCAACAGCCAAACGCAAAAGCAGCAAACATCTCGCTGTATGTCCCACATCCAAAGTGCCAAGAGAGAGCTTGCTCTCCCTGTCTTTGAGTACTGTTTTCGCTGTGCCGGTTACCTCTTTGCTAACATTCTCTTCAGCGCTGCAGGGAAACCAGGAACCACGTGGAGAAGGCACCCACACTGAAAGTGCCTGGAGGGAACATTGGGGCTTCTTCTCAGTGTCTCTGACATAGGGTTTCACTGTCCCGGGAAAGTCTCTGCTAACACCCTGCAGAGCGCTGTGCCCAATCTACAGAAACGTCTTGCGGTATCTCCTACAGGGAAAGTGCCAGGAGGGAATTGTCGAGCTTGTTCTCAGTGTCTCTGAGAATTGCTCTGATTATCCCTGTGACCTCTTTGCTAAGACTCTCCAGAGAGCCGTCCTCAAAACAAACACACATCTTGACATATCTCCCTCATTGATCGCAGTGTCTCCAGGAACGGCATTCAAGGAGCCAGGAACTTTTCTCCCTACACTGTCCATTGAGTTGTCCTCAAAACCAATATACATCCTGCTATATCTCCCACATGGAAAGTGCCAGGAGGGAGAAGTGGCGATTATGTTTAGACTTCCTCGGAACTGCTTCAAATCAACTAGATATCTTTGTGCTGTAAATCTCCCAACAGCCAAACGCAAAAGCAGCAAACATCTCGCTGTATGTCCCACATCAAAGTGCCAAGAGAGAGCTTGCTCTCCCTGTCTTTGAGTACTGTTTTCGCTGTGCCGGTTACCTCTTTGCTAACATTCTCTTCAGCGCTGCAGGGAAACCAGGAACCACGTGGAGAAGGCACCCACACTGAAAGTGCCTGGAGGGAACATTGGGGCTTCTTCTCAGTGTCTCTGACATAGGGTTTCCACTGTCCCGGGAAAGTCTCTGCTAACACCTGCAGAGCGCTGTGCCCAATCTACAGAAACGTCTTGCGGTATCTCCTACAGGGAAAGTGCCAGGAGGGAACTGTCCATCTTGTTCTCAGTGTCTCTGAGAATTGCTCTGATTATCCCTGTGACCTCTTTGCTAAGACTCTCCAGAGAGCCGTCCTCAAAACCAACACACATCTTGACATATCTCCCACATTGATCGCAGTGTCTCCAGGAACGGCATTCAAGGAGCCAGGAACTTTTCTCCCTACACTGTCCCATTGAGTTGTCCTCAAAACCAATATACATCCTGCTATATCTCCCACATGGAAAGTGCCAGGAGGGAGAAGTGGCGATTATGTTTAGACTTTCTCGGAACTGCTTCAAATCAACTAGATATCTTTGTGCTGTAAATCTCCCAACAGCCAAACGCAAAAGCAGCAAACATCTCGCTGTATGTCCCACATCCAAAGTGCCAAGAGAGAGCTTGCTCTCCCTGTCTTTGAGTACTGTTTTCGCTGTGCCGGTTACCTCTTTGCTAACATTCTCTTCAGCGCTGCAGGGAAACCAGGAACCACGTGGAGAAGGCACCCACACTGAAAGTGCCTGGAGGGAACATTGGGGCTTCTTCTCAGTGTCTCTGACATAGGTTTCACTGTCCCGGGAAAGTCTCTGCTAACACCCTGCAGAGCGCTGTGCCCAATCTACAGAAACGTCTTGCGGTATCTCCTACAGGGAAAGTGCCAGGAGGGAACTGTCCATCTTGTTCTCAGTGTCTCTGAGAATTGCTCTGATTATCCCTGTGACCTCTTTGCTAAGACTCTCCAGAGAGCCGTCCTCAAAACAAACACACATCTTGACATATCTCCCACATTGATCGCAGTGTCTCCAGGAACGGCATTCAAGGAGCCAGGAACTTTCTCCCCTACACTGTCCATTGAGTTGTCCTCAAAACCAATATACATCCTGCTATATCTCCCACATGGAAAGTGCCAGGAGGGAGAAGTGGCGATTATGTTTAGACTTTCTCGGAACTGCTTCAAATCAACTAGATATCTTTGTGCTGTAAATCTCCCAACAGCCAAACGCAAAAGCAGCAAACATCTCGCTGTATGTCCCACATCCAAAGTGCCAAGAGAGAGCTTGCTCTCCCTGTCTTTGAGTACTGTTTTCGCTGTGCCGGTTACCTCTTTTGCTAACATTCTCTTCAGCGCTGCAGGGAAACCAGGAACCACGTGGAGAAGGCACCCACACTGAAAGTGCCTGGAGGGAACATTGGGGCTTCTTCTCAGTGTCTCTGACATAGGGTTTCACTGTCCCGGGAAAGTCTCTGCTAACACCCTGCAGAGCGCTGTGCCCAATCTACAGAAACGTCTTGCGGTATCTCCTACAGGGAAAGTGCCAGGAGGGAACTGTCCATCTTGTTCTCAGTGTCTCTGAGAATTGCTCTGATTATCCCTGTGACCTCTTTGCTAAGACTCTCCAGAGAGCCGTCCTCAAAACCAACACACATCTTGACATATCTCCCACATTGATCGCAGTGTCTCCAGGAACGGCATTCAAGGAGCCAGGAACTTTTCTCCCTACACTGTCCATTGAGTTGTCCTCAAAACCAATATACATCCTGCTATATCTCCCACATGGAAAGTGCCAGGAGGGAGAAGTGGCGATTATGTTTAGACTTTCTCGGAACTGCTTCAAATCAACTAGATATCTTTGTGCTGTAAATCTCCCAACAGCCAAACGCAAAAGCAGCAAACATCTCGCTGTATGTCCCACATCAAAGTGCCAGAGAGAGCTTGCTCTCCCTGTCTTTGAGTACTGTTTTCACTGTCCCGGTTACCTCTTTGCTAACATTCTCTTCAGCGCTGCAGGGAAACCAGGAACCACGTGGAGAAGGCACCCACACTGAAAGTGCCTGGAGGGAACATTGGGGCTTCTTCTCAGTGTCTCTGACATAGGGTTTCACTGTCCCGGGAAAGTCTCTGCTAACACCCTGCAGAGCGCTGTGCCCAATCTACAGAAACGTCTTGCGGTATCTCCTACAGGGAAAGTGCCAGGAGGGAACTGTCCATCTTGTTCTCAGTGTCTCTGAGAATTGCTCTGATTATCCCTGTGACCTCTTTGCTAAGACTCTCCAGAGAGCCGTCCTCAAAACCAACACACATCTTGACATATCTCCCACATTGATCGCAGTGTCTCCAGGAACGGCATTCAAGGAGCCAGGAACTTTTCTCCCTACACTGTCCATTGAGTTGTCCTCAAAACCAATATACATCCTGCTATATCTCCCACATGGAAAGTGCCAGGAGGGAGAAGTGGCGATTATGTTTAGACTTTCTCGGAACTGCTTCAAATCAACTAGATATCTTTGTGCTGTAAATCTCCAACAGCCAAACGCAAAAGCAGCAAACATCTCGCTGTATGTCCCCACATCCAAAGTGCCAAGAGAGAGCTTGCTCTCCCTGTCTTTGAGTACTGTTTTCGCTGTGCCGGTTACCTCTTTGCTAACATTCTCTTCAGCGCTGCAGGGAAACCAGGAACCACGTGGAGAAGGCACCCACACTGAAAGTGCCTGGAGGGAACATTGGGCTTCTTCTCAGTGTCTCTGACATAGGGTTTCACTGTCCCGGGAAAGTCTCTGCTAACACCCTGCAGAGCGCTGTGCCCAATCTACAGAAACGTCTTGCGGTATCTCCTACAGGGAAAGTGCCAGGAGGGAACTGTCCATCTTGTTCTCAGTGTCTCTGAGAATTGCTCTGATTATCCCTGTGACCTCTTTGCTAAGACTCTCCAGAGAGCCGTCCTCAAAACCAACACACATCTTGACATATCTCCCTCATTGATCGCAGTGTCTCCAGGAACGGCATTCAAGGAGCCAGGAACTTTTCTCCCTACACTGTCCATTGAGTTGTCCTCAAAACCAATATACATCCTGCTATATCTCCCACATGGAAAGTGCCAGGAGGGAGAAGTGGCGATTATGTTTAGACTTTCTCGGAACTGCTTCAAATCAACTAGATATCTTTGTGCTGTAAATCTCCCAACAGCCAAACGCAAAAGCAGCAAACATCTCGCTGTATGTCCCACATCCAAAGTGCCAAGAGAGAGCTTGCTCTCCCTGTCTTTGAGTACTGTTTTCACTGTCCCGGTTACCTCTTTGCTAACATTCTCTTCAGCGCTGCAGGGAAACCAGGAACCACGTGGAGAAGGCACCCCACACTGAAAGTGCCTGGAGGGAACATTGGGGCTTCTTCTCAGTGTCCTCTGACATAGGGTTTCACTGTCCCGGGAAAGTCTCTGCATAAACACCCTGCAGAGCGCTGTGCCCAATCTACAGAAACGTCTTGCGGTATCTCCTACAGGGAAAGTGCCAGGAGGGAACTGTCCATCTTGTCTCAGTGTCTCTGAGAATTGCTCTGATTATCCTGTGACCTCTTTGCTAAGACTCTCCAGAGAGCCGTCCTCAAAACCAACACACATCTTGACATATCTCCCACATTGATCGCAGTGTCTCCAGGAACGGCATTCAAGGAGCCAGGAACTTTTCTCCCTACACTGTCCATTGAGTTGTCCTCAAAACCAATAAACATCCTGCTATATCTCCCACATGGAAAGTGCCAGGAGGGAGAAGTGGCGATTATGTTTAGACTTTCTCGGAACTGCTTCAAATCAACTAGATATCTTTGTGCTGTAAATCTCCCAACAGCCAAACGCAAAAGCAGCAAACATCTCGCTGTATGTCCCACATCCAAAGTGCCAAGAGAGAGCTTGCTCTCCCTGTCTTTGAGTACTGTTTTCGCTGTGCCGGTTACCTCTTTGCTAACATTCTCTTCAGCGCTGCAGGGAAACCAGGAACACGTGGAGAAGGCACCCACACTGAAAGTGCCTGGAGAGGGAACATTGGGGCTTCTTCTCAGTGTCTCTGACATAGGGTTTCACTGTCCCGGGAAAGTCTCTGCTAACACCCTGCAGAGCGCTGTGCCCAATCTACAGAAAACGTCTTGCGGTATCTCCTACAGGGAAAGTGCCAGGAGGGAATTGTCGAGCTTGTTCTCAGTGTCTCTGAGAATTGCTCTGATTATCCCTGTGACCTCTTTGCTAAGACTCTCCAGAGAGCCGTCCTCAAAACCAACACACATCTTGACATATCTCCCACATTGATCGCAGTGTCTCCAGGAACGGCATTCAAGGAGCCAGGAACTTTTCTCCCTACACTGTCCATTGAGTTGGTCCTCAAAACCAATATACATCCTGCTATATCTCCCACATGGAAAGTGCCAGGAGGGAGAAGTGGCGATTATGTTTAGACTTTCTCGGAACTGCTTCAAATCAACTAGATATCTTTGTGCTGTAAATCTCCAACAGCCAACGCAAAAGCAGCAAACATCTCGCTGTATGTCCCACATCCAAAGTGCCAAGAGAGAGCTTGCTCTCCCTGTCTTTGAGTACTGTTTTCGCTGTGCGGTTACCTCTTTGCTAACATTCTCTTCAGCGCTGCAGGGAAACCAGGAACCACGTGGAGAAGGCACCCACACCTGAAAGTGCCTGGAGGGAACATTGGGGCTTCTTCTCAGTGTCTCTGACATAGGGTTTCACTGTCCCGGGAAAGTCTCTGCTAACACCCTGCAGAGCGCTGTGCCCAATCTACAGAAACGTCTTGCGGTATCTCCTACAGGGAAAGTGCCAGGAGGGAACTGTCCATCTTGTTCTCAGTGTCTCTGAGAATTGCTCTGATTATCCCTGTGACCTCTTTGCTAAGACTCTCAGAGAGCCGTCCTCAAAACCAACACACATCTTGACATATCTCCCTCATTGATCGCAGTGTCTCCAGGAACGGCATTCAAGGAGCCCAGGAACTTTTCTCCCTACACTGTCCATTGAGTTGTCCTCAAAACCAATATACATCCTGCTATATCTCCCACATGGAAAGTGCCAGGAGGGAGAAGTGGGGGATTATGTTTAGACTTCCTCGGAACTGCTTCAAATCAACTAGATATCTTTGTGCTGTAAATCTCCCCAACAGCCAAACGCAAAAGCAGCAAACATCTCGCTGTATGTCCCACATCCAAAGTGCCAAGAGAGAGCTTGCTCTCCCTGTCTTTGAGTACTGTTTTCGCTGTGCCGGTTACCTCTTTGCTAACATTCTCTTCAGCGCTGCAGGGAAACCAGGAACCACGTGGAGAAGGCACCCACACTGAAAGTGCCTGGAGGAACATTGGGGCTTCTTCTTCAGTGTCTCTGACATAGGGTTTCACTGTCCCGGGAAAGTCTCTGCTAACACCCTGCAGAGCGCTGTGCCCCAATCTACAGAAACGTCTTGCGGGTATCTCCTACAGGGAAAGTGCCAGGAGGGAATTGTCGAGCTTGTTCTCAGTGTCTCTGAGAATTGCTCTGATTATCCCTGTGACCTCTTTGCTAAGACTCTCCAGAGAGCCGTCCTCAAAACCAACACACATCTTGACATATCTCCCACATTGATCGCAGTGTCTCCAGGAACGGCATTCAAGGAGCCAGGAACTTTTCTCCCTACACTGTCCCATTGAGTTGTCCTCAAAACCAATATACATCCTGCTATATCTCCCACATGGAAAGTGCCAGGAGGGAGAAGTGGCGATTATGTTTAGACTTTCTCGAACTGCTTCAAATCAACTAGATATCTTTGTGCTGTAAATCTCCCAACAGCCAAACGCAAAAGCAGCAAACATCTCGCTGTATGTCCCACATCCAAGTGCAAGAGAGAGCTTGCTCTCCCTGTCTTTGAGTACTGTTTTCGCTGTGCCGGTTACCTCTTTGCTAACATTCTCTTCAGCGCTGCAGGGAAACCAGGAACCACGTGAGAAGGCACCCACACTGAAAGTGCCTGGAGGGAACATTGGGGCTTCTTCTCAGTGTCTCTGACATAGGGTTTCACTGTCCCGGGAAAGTCTCTGCTAACACCCTGCAGAGCGCTGTGCCCAATCTACAGAAACGTCTTGCGGTATCTCCTACAGGGAAAGTGCCAGGAGGGAACTGTCCATCTTGTTCTCAGTGTCTCTGAGAATTGCTCTGATTATCCCTGTGACCTCTTTGCTAAGACTCTCCAGAGAGCCGTCCTCAAAACCAACACACATCTTGACATATCTCCCTCATTGATCGCAGTGTCTCCAGGAACGGCATTCAAGGAGCCAGGAACTTTTCTCCCTACACTGTCCATTGAGTTTGTCCTCAAAACCAATATACATCCTGCTATATCTCCCACATGGAAAGTGCCAGGAGGGAGAAGTGGCGATTATGTTTAGACTTTCTCGGAACTGCTTCAAATCAACTAGATATCTTTGTGCTGTAAATCTCCCAACAGCCAAACGCAAAAGCAGCAAACATCTCGCTGTATGTCCCACATCCAAAGTGCCAAGAGAGAGCTTGCTCTCCCTCTCTTTGAGTACTGTTTTCGCTGTGCCGGTTACCTCTTTGCTAACATTCTCTTCAGCGCTGCAGGGAAACCAGGAACCACGTGGAGAAGGCACCCACACTGAAAGTGCCTGGAGGGAACATTGGGGCTTCTTCTCAGTGTCTCTGACATAGGGTTTCACTGTCCCGGGAAAGTCTCTGCTAACACCCTGCAGAGCGCTGTGCCCAATCTACAGAAACGTCTTGCGGTATCTCCTACAGGGAAAGTGCCAGGAGGGAACTGTCCATCTTGTTCTCAGTGTCTCTGAGAATTGCTCTGATTATCCCTGTGACCTCTTTGCTAAGACTCTCCAGAGAGCCGTCCTCAAAACCAACACACATCTTGACATATCTCCCACATTGATCGCAGTGTCTCCAGGAACGGCATTCAAGGAGCCAGGAACTTTTCTCCCTACACTGTCCATTGAGTTGTCCTCAAAACCAATATACATCCTGCTATATCTCCCACATGGAAAGTGCCAGGAGGGAGAAGTGGCGATTATGTTTAGACTTTCTCGGAACTGCTTCAAATCAACTAGATATCTTTGTGCTGTAAATCTCCCAACAGCCAAACGCAAAAGCAGCAAACATCTCGCTGTATGTCCCACATCCAAAGTGCCAAGAGAGAGCTTGCTCTCCCTGTCTTTGAGTACTGTTTTCGCTGTGCCGGTTACCTCTTTGCTAACATTCTCTTCAGCGCTGCAGGGAAACCAGGAACCACGTGGAGAAGGCACCCACACTGAAAGTGCCTGGAGGGAACATTGGGGCTTCTTCTCAGTGTCTCTGACATAGGGTTTCACTGTCCCGGGAAAGTCTCTGCTAACACCCTGCAGAGCGCTGTGCCCAATCTACAGAAACGTCTTGCGGTATCTCCTACAGGGAAAGTGCCAGGAGGGGAACTGTCCATCTTGTTCTCAGTGTCTCTGAGAATTGCTCTGATTATCCCTGTGACCTCTTTGCTAAGACTCTCCAGAGAGCCGTCCTCAAAACAAACACACATCTTGACATATCTCCCACATTGATCGCAGTGTCTCCAGGAACGGCATTCAAGGAGCCAGGAACTTTTCTCCCTACACTGTCCATTGAGTTGTCCTCAAAACCAATATACATCCTGCTATATCTCCCACATTGGAAAGTGCCAGGAGGGAGAAGTGGCGATTATGTTTAGACTTTCTCGGAACTGCTTCAAATCAACTAGATATCTTTGTGCTGTAAATCTCCCAACAGCCAAACGCAAAAGCAGCAAACATCTCGCTGTATGTCCCACATCCAAAGTGCCAAGAGAGAGCTTGCTCTCCCTCTCTTTGAGTACTGTTTTCGCTGTGCCGGTTACCTCTTTGCTAACATTCTCTTCAGCGCTGCAGGGAAACCAGGAACCACGTGGAGAAGGCACCCACACTGAAAGTGCCTGGAGGGAACATTGGGGCTTCTTCTCAGTGTCTCTGACATAGGGTTTCACTGTCCCGGGAAAGTCTCTGCTAACACCCTGCAGAGCGCTGTGCCCAATCTACAGAAACGTCTTGCGGTATCTCCTACAGGGAAAGTGCCAGGAGGGAACTGTCCATCTTGTTCTCAGTGTCTCTGAGAATTGCTCTGATTATCCCTGTGACCTCTTTGCTAAGACTCTCCAGAGAGCCGTCCTCAAAACCAACACACATCTTGACATATCTCCCTCATTGATCGCAGTGTCTCCAGGAACGGCATTCAAGGAGCCAGGAACTTTTCTCCCTACACTGTCCATTGAGTTGTCCTCAAAACCAATATACATCCTGCTATATCTCCCACATGGAAAGTGCCAGGAGGGAGAAGTGGCGATTATGTTTAGACTTTCTCGGAACTGCTTCAAATCAACTAGATATCTTTGTGCTGTAAATCTCCCAACAGCCAAACGCAAAAGCAGCAAACATCTCGCTGTATGTCCCACATCCAAAGTGCCAAGAGAGAGCTTGCTCTCCCTGTCTTTGAGTACTGTTTTCGCTGTGCCGGTTACCTCTTTGCTAACATTCTCTTCAGCGCTGCAGGAAACCAGGAACCACGTGGAGAAGGCACCCACACTGAAAGTGCCTGGAGGGGAACATTGGGGCTTCTTCTCAGTGTCTCTGACATAGGGTTTCACTGTCCCGGGAAAGTCTCTGCTAACACCCTGCAGAGCGCTGTGCCCAATCTACAGAAACGTCTTGCGGTATCTCCTACAGGGAAAGTGCCAGGAGGGAACTGTCCATCTTGTTCTCAGTGTCTCTGAGAATTGCTCTGATTATCCCTGTGACCTCTTTGCTAAGACTCTCCAGAGAGCCGTCCTCAAAACCAACACACATCTTGACATATCTCCCTCATTGATCGCAGTGTCTCCAGGAACGGCATTCAAGGAGCCAGGAACTTTTCTCCCTACACTGTCCATTGAGTTGTCCTCAAAACCAATATACATCCTGCTATATCTCCCACATGGAAAGTGCCAGGAGGGAGAAGTGGCGATTATGTTTAGACTTTCTCGAACTGCTTCAAATCAACTAGATATCTTTGTGCTGTAAATCTCCCAACAGCCAAACGCAAAAGCAGCAAACATCTCGCTGTATGTCCCACATCCAAAGTGCCAAGAGAGAGCTTGCTCTCCCTGTCTTTGAGTACTGTTTTCGCTGTGCCGGTTACCTCTTTGCTAACATTCTCTTCAGCGCTGCAGGGAAACCAGGAACCACGTGGAGAAGGCACCCACACTGAAAGTGCCTGGAGGGAACATTGGGGCTTCTTCTCAGTGTCTCTGACATAGGGTTTCACTGTCCGGGAAAGTCTCTGCTAACACCCTGCAGAGCGCTGTGCCCAATCTACAGAAACGTCTTGCGGTATCTCCTACAGGGAAAGTGCCAGGAGGGAACTGTCCATCTTGTTCTCAGTGTCTCTGAGAATTGCTCTGATTATCCCTGTGACCTCTTTGCTAAGACTCTCCAGAGAGCCGTCCTCAAAACCAACACACATCTTGACATATCTCCCTCATTGATCGCAGTGTCTCCAGGAACGGCATTCAAGGAGCCAGGAACTTTTCTCCCTACACTGTCCATTGAGTTGTCCTCAAAACCAATATACATCCTGCTATATCTCCCACATGGAAAGTGCCAGGAGGGAGAAGTGGCGATTATGTTTAGACTTTCTCGGAACTGCTTCAAATCAACTAGATATCTTTGTGCTGTAAATCTCCCAACAGCCAAACGCAAAAGCAGCAAACATCTCGCTGTATGTCCCACATCCAAAGTGCCAAGAGAGAGCTTGCTCTCCCTGTCTTTGAGTACTGTTTTCGCTGTGCCGGTTACCTCTTTGCTAACATTCTCTTCAGCGCTGCAGGGAAACCAGGAACCACGTGGAGAAGGCACCCACACTGAAAGTGCCTGGAGGGAACATTGGGGCTTCTTCTCAGTGTCTCTGACATAGGGTTTCACTGTCCCGGGAAAGTCTCTGCTAACACCCTGCAGAGCGCTGTGCCCAATCTACAGAAACGTCTTGCGGTATCTCCTACAGGGAAAGTGCCAGGAGGGAACTGTCCATCTTGTTCTCAGTGTCTCTGAGAATTGCTCTGATTATCCCTGTGACCTCTTTGCTAAGACTCTCCAGAGAGCCGTCCTCAAAACCAACACACATCTTGACATATCTCCCACATTGATCGCAGTGTCTCCAGGAACGGCATTCAAGGAGCCAGGAACTTTTCTCCCTACACTGTCCATTGAGTTGTCCTCAAAACCAATATACATCCTGCTATATCTCCCACATGGAAAGTGCCAGGAGGGAGAAGTGGCGATTATGTTTAGACTTTCTCGGAACTGCTTCAAATCAACTAGATATCTTTGTGCTGTAAATCTCCCAACAGCCAAACGCAAAAGCAGCAAACATCTCGCTGTATGTCCCACATCCAAAGTGCCAAGAGAGAGCTTGCTCTCCCTGTCTTTGAGTACTGTTTTCGCTGTGCCGGTTACCTCTTTGCTAACATTCTCTTCAGCGCTGCAGGGAAACCAGGAACCACGTGGAGAAGGCACCCACACTGAAAGTGCCTGGAGGGAACATTGGGGCTTCTTCTCAGTGTCTCTGACATAGGGTTTCACTGTCCCGGGAAAGTCTCTGCTAACACCCTGCAGAGCGCTGTGCCCAATCTACAGAAACGTCTTGCGGTATCTCCTACAGGGAAAGTGCCAGGAGGGAACTGTCCATCTTGTTCTCAGTGTCTCTGAGAATTGCTCTGATTATCCCTGTGACCTCTTTGCTAAGACTCTCCAGAGAGCCGTCCTCAAAACCAACACACATCTTGACATATCTCCCACATTGATCGCAGTGTCTCCAGGAACGGCATTCAAGGAGCCAGGAACTTTTCTCCCTACACTGTCCATTGAGTTGTCCTCAAAACCAATATACATCCTGCTATATCTCCCACATGGAAAGTGCCAGGAGGGAGAAGTGGCGATTATGTTTAGACTTTCTCGGAACTGCTTCAAATCAACTAGATATCTTTGTGCTGTAAATCTCCCAACAGCCAAACGCAAAAGCAGCAAACATCTCGCTGTATGTCCCACATCCAAAGTGCCAAGAGAGAGCTTGCTCTCCCTGTCTTTGAGTACTGTTTTCGCTGTGCCGGTTACCTCTTTGCTAACATTCTCTTCAGCGCTGCAGGGAAACCAGGAACCACGTGGAGAAGGCACCCACACTGAAAGTGCCTGGAGGGAACATTGGGGCTTCTTCTCAGTGTCTCTGACATAGGGTTTCACTGTCCCGGGAAAGTCTCTGCTAACACCCTGCAGAGCGCTGTGCCCAATCTACAGAAACGTCTTGCGGTATCTCCTACAGGGAAAGTGCCAGGAGGGAACTGTCCATCTTGTTCTCAGTGTCTCTGAGAATTGCTCTGATTATCCCCTGTGACCTCTTTGCTAAGACTCTCCAGAGAGCCGTCCTCAAAACCAACACACATCTTGACATATCTCCCACATTGATCGCAGTGTCTCCAGGAACGGCATTCAAGGAGCCAGGAACTTTTCTCCCTACACTGTCCATTGAGTTGTCCTCAAAACCAATATACATCCTGCTATATCTCCCACATGGAAAGTGCCAGGAGGGAGAAGTGGCGATTATGTTTAGACTTTCTCGGAACTGCTTCAAATCAACTAGATATCTTTGTGCTGTAAATCTCCCAACAGCCAAACGCAAAAGCAGCAAACATCTCGCTGTATGTCCCACATCCAAAGTGCCAAGAGAGAGCTTGCTCTCCCTCTCTTTGAGTACTGTTTTCGCTGTGCCGGTTACCTCTTTGCTAACATTCTCTTCAGCGCTGCAGGGAAACCAGGAACCACGTGGAGAAGGCACCCACACTGAAAGTGCCTGGAGGGAACATTGGGGCTTCTTCTCAGTGTCTCTGACATAGGGTTTCACTGTCCCGGGAAAGTCTCTGCTAACACCCTGCAGAGCGCTGTGCCCAATCTACAGAAACGTCTTGCGGTATCTCCTACAGGGAAAGTGCCAGGAGGGAACTGTCCATCTTGTTCTCAGTGTCTCTGAGAATTGCTCTGATTATCCCTGTGACCTCTTTGCTAAGACTCTCCAGAGAGCCGTCCTCAAAACCAACACACATCTTGACATATCTCCCACATTGATCGCAGTGTCTCCAGGAACGGCATTCAAGGAGCCAGGAACTTTTCTCCCTACACTGTCCATTGAGTTGTCCTCAAAACCAATATACATCCTGCTATATCTCCCACATGGAAAGTGCCAGGAGGGAGAAGTGGCGATTATGTTTAGACTTTCTCGGAACTGCTTCAAATCAACTAGATATCTTTGTGCTGTAAATCTCCCAACAGCCAAACGCAAAAGCAGCAAACATCTCGCTGTATGTCCCACATCCAAAGTGCCAAGAGAGAGCTTGCTCTCCCTCTCTTTGAGTACTGTTTTCGCTGTGCCGGTTACCTCTTTGCTAACATTCTCTTCAGCGCTGCAGGGAAACCAGGAACCACGTGGAGAAGGCACCCACACTGAAAGTGCCTGGAGGGAACATTGGGGCTTCTTCTCAGTGTCTCTGACATAGGGTTTCACTGTCCCGGGAAAGTCTCTGCTAACACCCTGCAGAGCGCTGTGCCCAATCTACAGAAACGTCTTGCGGTATCTCCTACAGGGAAAGTGCCAGGAGGGAACTGTCCATCTTGTTCTCAGTGTCTCTGAGAATTGCTCTGATTATCCCTGTGACCTCTTTGCTAAGACTCTCCAGAGAGCCGTCCTCAAAACCAACACACATCTTGACATATCTCCCACATTGATCGCAGTGTCTCCAGAACGGCATCAAGGAGCCAGGAACTTTTCTCCCTACACTGTCCATTGAGTTGTCCTCAAAACCAATATACATCCTGCTATATCTCCCACATGGAAAGTGCCAGGAGGGAGAAGTGGCGATTATGTTTAGACTTTCTCGGAACTGCTTCAAATCAACTAGATATCTTTGTGCTGTAAATCTCCCAACAGCCAAACGCAAAAGCAGCAAACATCTCGCTGTATGTCCCACATCCAAAGTGCCAAGAGAGAGCTTGCTCTCCCTGTCTTTGAGTACTGTTTTCGCTGTGCCGGTTACCTCTTTGCTAACATTCTCTTCAGCGCTGCAGGGAAACCAGGAACCACGTGGAGAAGGCACCCACACTGAAAGTGCCTGGAGGGAACATTGGGGCTTCTTCTCAGTGTCTCTGACATAGGGTTTCACTGTCCCGGGAAAGTCTCTGCTAACACCCTGCAGAGCGCTGTGCCCAATCTACAGAAACGTCTTGCGGTATCTCCTACAGGGAAAGTGCCAGGAGGGAACTGTCCATCTTGTTCTCAGTGTCTCTGAGAATTGCTCTGATTATCCCTGTGACCTCTTTGCTAAGACTCTCCAGAGAGCCGTCTCAAAACAAACACACATCTTGACATATCTCCCACATTGATCGCAGTGTCTCCAGAACGGCATTCAAGGAGCCAGGAACTTTTCTCCCTACACTGTCCATTGAGTTGTCCTCAAAACCAATATACATCCTGCTATATCTCCCACATGGAAAGTGCCAGGAGGGAGAAGTGGCGATTATGTTTAGACTTTCTCGGAACTGCTTCAAATCAACTAGATATCTTTGTGCTGTAAATCTCCCAACAGCCAAACGCAAAAGCAGCAAACATCTCGCTGTATGTCCCACATCCAAAGTGCCAAGAGAGAGCTTGCTCTCCCTGTCTTTGAGTACTGTTTTCGCTGTGCCGGTTACCTCTTTGCTAACATTCTCTTCAGCGCTGCAGGGAAACCAGGAACCACGTGGAGAAGGCACCCACACTGAAAGTGCCTGGAGGGAACATTGGGGCTTCTTCTCAGTGTCTCTGACATAGGGTTTCACTGTCCCGGGAAAGTCTCTGCTAACACCCTGCAGAGCGCTGTGCCCAATCTACAGAAACGTCTTGCGGTATCTCCTACAGGGAAAGTGCCAGGAGGGAACTGTCCATCTTGTTCTCAGTGTCTCTGAGAATTGCTCTGATTATCCCTGTGACCTCTTTGCTAAGACTCTCCAGAGAGCCGTCCTCAAAACCAACACACATCTTGACATATCTCCCTCATTGATCGCAGTGTCTCCAGGAACGGCATTCAAGGAGCCAGGAACTTTTCTCCCTACACTGTCCATTGAGTTGTCCTCAAAACCAATATACATCCTGCTATATCTCCCACATGGAAAGTGCCAGGAGGAGAAGTGGCGATTATGTTTAGACTTTCTCGGAACTGCTTCAAATCAACTAGATATCTTTGTGCTGTAAATCTCCCAACAGCCAAACGCAAAAGCAGCAAACATCTCGCTGTATGTCCCACATCCAAAGTGCCAAGAGAGAGCTTGCTCTCCCTGTCTTTGAGTACTGTTTTCACTGTGCCGGTTACCTCTTTGCTAACATTCTCTTCAGCGCTGCAGGGGAAACCAGGAACCACGTGGAGAAGGCACCCACACTGAAAGTGCCTGGAGGGGAACATTGGGGCTTCTTCTCAGTGTCTCTGACATAGGGTTTCACTGTCCCGGGAAAGTCTCTGCTAACACCCTGCAGAGCGCTGTGCCCAATCTACAGAAACGTCTTGCGGTATCTCCTACAGGGAAAGTGCCAGGAGGGAATTGTCGAGCTTGTTCTCAGTGTCTCTGAGAATTGCTCTGATTATCCCTGTGACCTCTTTGCTAAGACTCTCCAGAGAGCCGTCCTCAAAACCAACACACATCTTGACATATCTCCCACATTGATCGCAGTGTCTCCAGGAACGGCATTCAAGGAGCCAGGAACTTTTCTCCCTACACTGTCCATTGAGTTGTCCTCAAAACCAATATACATCCTGCTATATCTCCCACATGGAAAGTGCCAGGAGGGAGAAGTGGCGATTATGTTTAGACTTTCTCGGAACTGCTTCAAATCAACTAGATATCTTTGTGCTGTAAATCTCCCAACAGCCAAACGCAAAAGCAGCAAACATCTCGCTGTATGTCCCACATCCAAAGTGCCAAGAGAGAGCTTGCTCTCCCTGTCTTTGAGTACTGTTTTCGCTGTGCCGGTTACCTCTTTGCTAACATTCTCTTCAGCGCTGCAGGGAAACCAGGAACCACGTGGAGAAGGCACCCACACTGAAAGTGCCTGGAGGGAACATTGGGGCTTCTTCTCAGTGTCTCTGACATAGGGTTTCACTGTCCCGGGAAAGTCTCTGCTAACACCCTGCAGAGCGCTGTGCCCAATCTACAGAAACGTCTTGCGGTATCTCCTACAGGGAAAGTGCCAGGAGGGAACTGTCCATCTTGTTCTCAGTGTCTCTGAGAATTGCTCTGATTATCCCTGTGACCTCTTTGCTAAGACTCTCCAGAGAGCCGTCCTCAAAACCAACACACATCTTGACATATCTCCCTCATTGATCGCAGTGTCTCCAGGAACGGCATTCAAGGAGCCAGAACTTTTCTCCCTACACTGTCCATTGAGTTGTCCTCAAAACCAATATACATCCTGCTATATCTCCCACATGGAAAGTGCCAGGAGGGAGAAGTGGCGATTATGTTTAGACTTTCTCGGAACTGCTTCAAATCAACTAGATATCTTTGTGCTGTAAATCTCCCAACAGCCAAACGCAAAAGCAGCAAACATCTCGCTGTATGTCCCACATCCAAAGTGCCAAGAGAGAGCTTGCTCTCCCTGTCTTTGAGTACTGTTTTCACTGTGCGGTTACCTCTTTGCTAACATTCTCTTCAGCGCTGCAGGGAAACCAGGAACCACGTGGAGAAGGCACCCACACTGAAAGTGCCTGGAGGGAACATTGGGGCTTCTTCTCAGTGTCTCTGACATAGGGTTTCACTGTCCCGGGAAAGTCTCTGCTAACACCCTGCAGAGCGCTGTGCCCAATCTACAGAAACGTCTTGCGGTATCTCCTACAGGGAAAGTGCCAGGAGGGAATTGTCGAGCTTGTTCTCAGTGTCTCTGAGAATTGCTCTGATTATCCCTGTGACCTCTTTGCTAAGACTCTCCAGAGAGCCGTCCTCAAAACCAACACACATCTTGACATATCTCCCACATTGATCGCAGT
>NW_026961668.1:0-88000 GCF_963924245.1 Chroicocephalus ridibundus
GGGCAATGCAACGCAAGATGTAACACAGGCCATATGCAGTTGTGGCGGACGCAATGATAAAATTCACTCCTAAGAGAGAGGCAGAGAAACATTAACAAACATAACAGTGATTCACTAAAGGTAGCAGCGCACGTGATGGCACTTTACCAGATTGCACGGCCACGCACCCCGGGTCATTTACTGCCTCGGGGCCAGGGTCTGACACGCTGTCTGGGAGACGCTCCTGTTGAGTCACGAGGCTCGGAAGGGACCCCCTTGCTTTCTAAACTCCTTCTCCGAGAGGAGTCTAGGTGCGGCTGGATCCCATCCTCGCCCCGGACTTGGGCAACGGTTCACCTCTAAAGGATCATATCTGCCTGATCAAACCCTTTGTATCGCTCAGCTAAGATGGCAAAGTCTGGCATGCTGTTAGTCACTTACCCAGAATCTGTTGCGGCAAGGCTTCTCTCAGCCTCCAGGAGCAGAACCTTAAGTGAGTGTCCCCGGGAAATGCTGGCAAACAGGCCGCTGCCTTGCAAGAAAGCTCCAAGGGCTCTTGGTCTGTCCGCTAGGTCTATAGCAAGCTAACTGACTCACAGTGTCTTGACTCTGGTGCCAGCCATCCCACAAAGTTCAAGTGCCACTCGTAGCGACTCCTGCTGGTCGTTATAGCTCGAGCAGCAGCCTGGGGGAAAAAGGGGGGTGACATCGCAACAGCGGTCAAATACAGAACAACCGGTTAAAAATTGCACAATACAGTGCCAGAGACTCTAAAATAACTGGCAAGACAACGACAGGGCAACACCATGCAAGATCTAACCTTACACAGGGCAGTACAAGGCAACATACAATCAAATGCAGAGCAGACAATGGAAGATTTGACGGTACAGTGCCACGCAACGGTAGAATATATCAGATGTCGGTCACCACAATGACAGAGCAATACAAGGCAAGACGTAACGCGATACGGGGCCCTACCAGGCGACACAGTCAAGGAAACAACAACCCATGAAAGAATTCACAATACAGCGCGGTCCTAGGACGGAACGTGTAAAATGACCGTCGAGACAGTGACAGGGCAATACAGTGCAAGACACAACACCATACCAGGTGGTAACAAGGCAACATGCAGCCAAACGAAGAACAACCGATTAAGAAACCCAGCATACGTTCAACTGTAATACCAGAAAAGATCAGAAGGCAGTCAAGACAACGACAGCACACTATAACATGAGAAGTAACACAATACACAGCAGTACAAGGCATTACACAGTCAAATAAAGAAGAACCCATTAAAAACCACACAATACAGTGCGGTGCGATGCCAGAGTAGATCAGAAGGCAGTCGAGACTATGACGGGGCAATATAATGCAAGATGTTACACAATACAGGGCGGTACAAGGCATTAGAAAGCCAGATGAAGAACAACCGATTAAAAAACCCGCAATACAGCGTGGTACGAGGCCCGAACAGATCAGAAGGCAGTCAAGGCTACGACGGGGCAATATAACACGAGACATAACGCAATAGAGGGCGGTACAAGGCATTACACAGTCAAAGAACAACCGATTAAAAAAAAACAAAACACGCAACACGGTGTGGTACGATGCCAGAATAGATCACAGAGCAATCAAGAGCGTGACGGGGCAACACGATGCGAAACCGATACTGAGTGAGGCGGAGCAATACTATTTCAAATAGAACAAGAACATAGTACGGAACCAAATTCTTAAGCGTACGACACAAGACCATCTCAAATGGCAGTCAAGGAAGTTACTGAGCAACGTAATCCCGATTTGCACAAAATGGTGCCATCAGGCACCATCGCGTCCGTCAACACTAAGTTGTACTGCAATATCCCCCGCATCACACGCGCCGTACCCTTCTGCTCACCTGCTCCGCATGGATTCCGGATTTGGACTTTGTGGCACACTCTGGTTCTGGCACCTAAAACACCTAAGACACACAATATTACTGTTGAGCTTACGGGAAACCACCACCCCCATGCGCTACCTCTCTGCTACCCAGCTCACCTCCAACGCTCGTCCGGCTCCGGATGCCTGCGGCGCCTGCAAAACCAAAGACAAACACTCCCCTGAGCTGCAATGTAGCACTGGGCTATTAGACACCAACGTGTCCACAACCGCCTCACTTGCTGGGACTACTCAGTGGGCGTGCAGCATCGCCCCTCTGACCCTGCGTGTCACACCAACCGAAGAAACACACGCCGAGATACTGCCCAAAACCCTACCAAATTCCCCATCTCCCACTCCCTCACCTTGCCCGCCCATCCTCCCCCGAGGCGTGCAACCTGAAGGCTCACAAACCACCCATAAAACCCAACAGACATGGGTTGCTTTAAAACTTGGAAGTTGCTCCCTCTGAGGCAGATGTGATAAGGTCAGCAGCGGCGGGTGGGCTGAAGTGACTGACTCATCCCCATCCCCACATCCCATGTCATTCATTGCTTCAAAACTTCAAATTGGAAAGAACCAATACATACAGTACTCAGAGCCACATCTTCTCTCTAATACCACGTGCTGACTCACCTTCTTACATTGCTCTCCTCTCCTACGCTGCCCCGCCAAGCTTGTCCTGTTGCATCTGCAAGAACGACATCAGAGAAATCACCCTGAGGCAGAGCAATAGAGTCATAACAACAAAAAGTCTTGCACCTTTTTACAAATACCATCTAAGGTCCAAATACAACCGTACACAAAGAAAATTACAAAAAAAAAATCCGCACCAAAACCAGCCGTACCCTCTTCCACATGAGCTCTTCTTCACTGCTGCTGTATTGCCTTCCCAACATGCCTCTGCTCTTCCCAAACAAAACAGAAGAGGTGTCTACACAGCCTCCCAATGGCTACCCTGAGATAACTCTAACACCTTTGCCCCGATCTACTGGGATTCATGTACTGCATATAGACTCTCCACAGGATTCCGCCCACCCTGGACACTACGTGCCCAGGCAGGGCAGCCCCGAGCCAAACACTCACGGTTACGGACAGTCACTACACGGAACGCTACGAACGACACGCCTCAAAGATGAGAGAAAACTCTCAGCAAGAAAGATGACACGGGGACCAAAGTCACCGTCGTGCAAGAAAATCTGTGGGATCGTGATGATGTCAACATGAAGACGCTCTACGGAACCCCCTGAAGCAAACTGTAGAACGTGATGGTACGTAATAAGAATGGACTGTTGAGCCCGCTAAGATGGACATGCAGGAAGTCTGGCTTCAAGACCTAAGAACGTAACGACGCAGGGAAGAACTCCCAGACATGGAAGCGGGCCGTCCAGAAACTTCCGAGAGGCAAGATTGATGCACGCTTTAAGATGCTAACGCAAGAAGAGCATCAGATGAATGGTGCTACGCCCACAGGCCCAAGCATTCGAGACCCTAAGGATGACGCCCAGGGCCCCACGTCGTGCTCCTGGAGCTCAAAGATGACCTCGAGACCCAAGAAGGGGCGAAGATACACAACACAGACCACATGAACGACATGACAACACGCACAGGCTGGAACTGCCCTGCCCGGGACACGCTAGCGTCACACTGAACAGTAAGCAACATCCTTTACCTTCCTAAATATGACTGTGCCCCGGGACAGCCCTCGCCACTACGCTAACGTCAAAGACCCCATTTTGCAATTGTCCACCTCGGCCCCTCTCCGGCGCCTGACTGTCAACTTAGCTTTTGGAGGGCCAGGCATCTGAATCCTTCTTCGATGCGGTCCGCAAAAACCAGCCATCCGATACATTTCCGCAGTCACCAGGTTCCTCCTCTTCCTCTGCAAAAGGAAAATAAAACATAATCCCAGAGGCCGCCACAGCACCAGCAATAAGCATCCTGAGAGGAGATGCCAACCTCTTCGACGACACCCTCAGCCTCCCGAATGCCGTGGCGTTCTGCTCGCCCGCTCCGCGCCGATTCCGGAGTCCGAGGCTGCAGTGATAGTTATTCACAGCACCTAAGAGACCAAGAAACACAACATTACCACTGCGCTTCTGCCAAACCGCCACACCATCAACTCCTATCTTCTGTCTTCATTCACATGAAAAAAAAAAGTACCCAATTGTATTCATAGAGGCGCCAGTCACATCTTCCCTCTAATGCCACATGCCGAGCCACCTCCGTACAGCGCTCCTCTCGGCTCCCCTACGTCACCCTGCACATCTCATCTCTCGGCATCTAAAAAGAGAAAAAAAAAAATCCAACATTACCCCGATGCAGAGCGATAGCTTAATTCCAAAGGTCTTGTTTCTACTTCGGAACACTGTTCAATTAGATCCAACTACAGCCTGCCATCAAAAAAAAAAAAAAAACCACAGAAAAAGCCCACAAACATTACACCCCACACAAAGCAGCCTGAACATCTTTGAGATACTGCGTCCTTCACTGACTGCGAACAGCCTCTCCGACTTGGCTCTGCTTATGCCAACACCCACTAATAAAACACCCACGCACCCAACCTACTGAGAGCAAATTAATTCCAGACGACTACCCAACCTTTGCCTCGGTCTCCACAGATCCACATATTAACTGTAGACTCTCGTCACTATTCTGCCTGCCCTGGACTCTACACACCCGAGCAGGGGGGCTCCGAGCCAGACACACACACAAGCACAGACCAACACTACACAAAACGCTAAAAACAATGCACCTCAAGGATGAGAGAAAACTCTCAGCAAGAAGGATGACACTGGGACCAAAGTCATCGTCGGGCAAGACAGCCTGCAGGACTGTGATGGAGACAATGTGAAGAGGCTCCACAGAACCCCCTGAAACAAAGTGTAGAACTTCACAGTTCCTGAGAAGGGACTGTTGAGCCTGACAAGATGGACACGCAGGAAGCCTAGCTTCAAGACCTAAGAACTTAACGACACAGGGAAGAAGCTCCAGTCGCTGAAGCGGGCCATCCAGAAAGTTCCAAGATGCAAGACCGATGCACGCTTTAAGATGCTAATGCAAGAAGAGAGGCAGACGGTTGGTGCTACACCCACGGGTGCAGGTGTTCGACACCATAAGGATGGCACCCAATGCACATTCTGTGCTCCTGGAGCTTAAAGATGATCTCGAGACCCAAAAAAAGGGTCTAGGATGCAAAACACAGACCACACGAACGACACGACAACACACACAGGCTGCAACTGCCCTGCCTAGGATGCGCTAACATCACACTGGACAGTAAGCTACATTGTTTACCTGCCCAAAGGAGACTGTGCCCCAGAACAGCCCTCCCCCCTACACTAACGTCAAAGACCCCATTACACAATTGTCAGCCTCCACCCCTCTCCAGTGCTGGTCTCTCAACTTAGCTTTTGGAGGGCTAGCATCTGATTCCATCCTCAACATAGTCCACAAAACACAACCATCCGATACGTTCCTGCAGTCACCGGCTTACTCTTCCTCTGCAAAAGGAAAAGGAAAAGAGAAAGTCATCACAAAAGCAGCCACAACACCAGCAATAAGCATCCTGAGAGGAGATGATGACCTCCTCCACAAAACCCCTCAAGCCTCCTGAATGCTGATGCAGTCTGATTGCCTGCTCCACACAGATTCTAGAGTCGGATGCTGTAGCGACAGTTATTCACGGCACCTAAGATACCAAGAAACACAGCATTTGCACTGCGCTTCTGCCAAACCACCAGTCCTGTGCTCCTCCTCAATACTATCTGTCTTGCCTCAAATGCGAGAGCCTAGAGCAGACTAGATACCATCGACAGCCAAACCCAATTACAAAACTGGTTTGAGAAAGACACAGGAACCCGCCTCCCTTTCCTAGCCATCCCCGTCCTGAACCATCAGGGAAGGAGGCCCACTGCTTCCCCACAACTCCTGCCCCTTATTTTCCAATTGCTCCTCAGGACCTGCTGTTCTGAGCCCTGCCCTGTGTTTGGCAGGCACCTCCTGTCTTCCGCCTTCATAGAGACTCCGGGCTCTGCTACAGACCTGGAAAGGAGGGAAAACAGTTACAGAACCTACTGGTAGCCTCCCGCAAGAGCTTCAGGGCCACTGTGATACCCTGCATGCTCTGGGGGAAAATGATGAGCCATCCCTGCTGCTTCCTCAAAACAAACAAACTCAATATATAGATACGTACAAAACACTCACCCTAAATCCTACTCCAGTATCTCATAACACACACAATTAAGACTAATAAAAACACCAACTAACATAGTGTACATCAAAATTGGAAAAAAACACAAGATTTCATCTTCAATGAAGTCAGAAATTATAGTAAAACACGCCACCTGCCATAAGCAAAAAAAAAAAAGATACATACTATTAAGCCATTTAAACAAACCAAATGCTCCCTACAAAACTAAAGATAGCGGGGGGAAAAAAAAAAGATAACATACAACTCCACTTTCTATGACAACCACCCTTACATTGAGAAGTCTTACCTCTGATGTCTTACCTACGCTACTTTAAACGCTAAAACAAGCCTTCCCGATCAGCTGCACAAGCTCCAAAACGACGCTTAAAAAACTCCAGAGCTCTGACCCTGGAAAAGACCAGCAGCAGAACAAAGTCCTGCCCTGAAGCTGTGGCTCATATACCCCGGGCCCCACCTGAGGCCCTCAGGCCCCACCCACCACCTTTCCCAGAAACCCCTGGGTAAAGGGTGGGGCCAACCCCCAGAAGCATAAAAGCACCTGAAGGTGCAGCAGGTGTTGTTATTTGCTTTAAGTTTACCATTTACAAAGTAGTGAAGAGTGACCCGCTTCGCAGGCTGGCGCAGCGGCGCCACGTGGGCGACGAGGCTGACGGCCGCCGCAAAGCCCGCAGCCCCACGGGCTGTGGGGCCACGCAAGCGGCTGCCAAAGAGCTTTCCAACGAGGCACGGCTGTCCGTCCTGGCTCTTCGGGCGTGGGAGCTGTGGCCAGAGCCGCGGCCCTACCGGAAAATGCTTCGCAGTCTGGCGCGGCGGCGCCACGTGGGCGCCGGTGGCGCCGAGGCTGACGGCCGCTGCAAAGCCCGCAGCCCCACGGGCTGTGGGGCCACGCGAGCAGCTGCCAAAGAGCTTTCCAACGAGGCACGGCTTTCCCTCCTGGCTCTTTGGGCGTGGGAGCTGTGGCCAGAGCCGCGGCCCTACCGGAAAATGCTTCGCAGGCTGGCGCGGCGGCGCCACGTGGGCGCCGGTGGCGCCGAGGCTGACGGCCGCCACAAAGCCCACCGCCCCACGGGCTGTGGGGCCACGCGAGCGGCTGCCAAAGAGCTTTCCAACGAGGCACGGCTTTCCCTCCTGGCTCTTCGGGCGTGGGAGCTGTGGCCAGAGCCGCGGCCCTACCGGAAAATGCTTCGCAGGCTGGCGCGGCAGTGCCACGTGGGCACGGGTGGCGCCGAGGCTGACGGCCGCCGCAAAGCCTGCAGCCACACAGGCTGTAGGGCCACGCGAGCGGCTGCCAAAGTGCAATCCAACAAGGCATGGCTTTCCCTCCTGGCTCTTCGGGCGTCGAGCTGTGGCCAGAGCCACGCCCCTACCGGAAAATTCTTCGCAGGCTAGCGCGGCGGCGCCACGTGGGTTCCGGTGGCGCCGAGGCTGACGGCCGCCGCAAAGCCCGCAGCCCCACGGGCCGTGGGGCCACGCGAGCGGCTGCCAAAGAGCTTTCCAACGAGGCACGGCTTTCCCTCCTGGCTCTTCGGGCGTGGGAGCTGTGGCCAGAGCCGCGGCCCTACCGGAAAATGCTTCGCGGTTTGGCGCGGAGGCGCCAGGTGGGCGCCGGTGGCGCCGAGGCTGACGGCCGCCGCAAAGCCCGCAGCCCCACGGGCTGTGGGGCCACGCGAGCGGCTGCCAAAGAGCTTTCCAACGAGGCACGGCTTTCCCTCCTGGCTCTTCGGGCGTGGGAGCTGTGGCCAGAGCCGCGGCCCTACCGGAAAATGCTTCGCGGGCTGGCGCGGCGGCGCCACGTGGGCGCCGGTGACGCCGAGGCTGACGGCCGCCGCAAAGCCCGCAGCCCCACGGGCTGTGGGGCCATGCGAGCGGCTGTCAAAGAGCTTTCCAACGAGGCACGGCTTTCCATCCTGGCTCTTCGGGCGTGGGAGCTGTGGCCAGAGCCGCGGCCCTACCGAAAAATGCTTCGCAGGCTGGCGCGGCAGCGCCACGTGGGCGCCGGTGGCGCCGAGGCTGACGGCCGCCGCAAAGCCCGCAGCCCCACGGGCTGTGGGGCCACGCGAGCGGCTGCCAAAGAGCTTTCCAACGAGGCACGGCTTTCCCTCCTGGCTCTTCGGGCGTGGGAGCTGTGGCCAGAGCCGCGGCCCTACCGGAAAATGCTTCGCAGGCTGGCGCGGCGGCGCCAGGTGTGCGCCGGTGGCGCCGAGGCTGACGGCCGCCGCAAAGCCCGCAGCCCCACGGGCTGAGGGGCCACACGAGCGGCTGCCAAAGAGCTTTCCAACGAGGCACGGCTTTCCCTCCTGGCTCTTCGGGCGTGGGAGCTGTGGCCAGAGCCGCGGCCCTACCGGAAAATGCTTCGCGGGCTGGCGCGGCGGCGCCACGTGGGCGCCGGTGACGCCGAGGCTGACGGCCGCCGCAAAGCCCGCAGCCCCACGGGCTGTGGGGTCATGCGAGCGGCTGTCAAAGAGCTTTCCAACGAGGCACGGCTTTCCCTCCTGGTTCTTCGGGCGTGGGAGCTGTGGCCAGAGCCGCGGCCCTACCGGAAAATGCTTCGCAGGCTGGCGCGGCCGCGCCAGGTCGGCGCCGGTGGCGCCAAGGCTGACGGCCGCCGCAAAGCCCGCAGCCCCACGGGCTGTGGGGCCACGCGAGCAGCTGCCAAAGAGCTTTCCAACGAGGCACGGCTTTCCCTCCTGGCTCTTCGGGCGTGGGAGCTGTGGCCAGAGCCGCGGCCCTACCGGAAAATGCTTCGCAGGTTGGCGCGGTGGCGCCGAGGCTGACGGCCGCCGCAAAGCCCGCAGCCCCACGAGCTGTGGGGCCACGCGAGCAGCTGCCAAAGAGCTTTCCAACGAGGCACGGCTTTCCCTCCTGGCTCTTCGGGCATGGGAGCTGTGGCCAAAGCTGCGGCCCTACCGGAAAATGCTTTGCAGGCTGGCGCGGCGGCGCCACGTGGGCGCCGGTGGGGCCGAGGCTGACGGCCGCCGCAAAGCCCGCAGCCCCATGGGCTGTGGGGGCACGCGAGCGGCTTCCAAAGAGCTTTCGAACGAGGCACGGCTTTCTCTCCTGGCTCTTCGGGCGTGGGAGCTGTGGCCAGAGCCGCGGCCATACCGGAAAATGCTTCGCAGGCTGGCGCGGCGGTGCCACGTGGGCGCCGGTTGCGCCGAGGCTGACGGCCGCCGCAAAGCCCGCAGCCACACAGGCTGTGGGGCCACGCGAGCGGCTGCCAAAGTGCAATCCAACAAGGCATGGCTTTCCCTCCTGGCTTTTCGGGCGTCGAGCTGTGGCCAGAGCCACGCCCCTACCAGAAAATTCTTCGCAGGCTGGCGCGGCGACGCCACGTAGGTTCCGGTGGCGCCGAGGCTGACGGCCGCCGCAAAGCCCGCAGCCCCACGGGCTGTGGGGCCACGCGAGCAGCTGCCAAAGAGCTTTCCAACGAGGCACGGCTTTCCCTCCTGGCTCTTCGGGCGTGGGGGCTGTGGCCAGAGCCGCGGCCCTACCGGAAAATGCTTCGCAGGCTGGCGCGGCGGCGCCACGTGGGCGCCGGTGGTGCCAAGGCTGACGGCCGCCGCAAAGCCCGCAGCCCCACGGGCTGTGGGGCCACGCGAGCGGCTGCCAAAGAGCTTTCCAACGAGGCACGGCTTTCCCTCCTGGCTCGTCGGGCATGGGAGCTGTGGCCAGAGCCGCGGCCCTACCGGAAAATGCTTCGGAGGCTGGTGCGGCCGCGCCAGGTGGGCGCCGGTGGCGCCGACGCTGATTGTCGCCGCAAGCCCGCAGCCCCACGGGCTGTGGGGCCACGCGAGCAGCTGCCAAAGAGCTTTCCAACGAGGCACGGCTTTCCCTCCTGGCTCTTCGGGCGTGGGAGCTGTGGCCAGAGCCGCGGCCCTACTGGAAAATGCTTTGCAGGCTGGCGCGGCGGCACCACATGGGCGCCGGTGGGGCCGAGGCTGACGGCCGCCGCAAAGCCCGCAGCCCCATGGGCTGTGGGGGCACGCGAGCGGCTGCCAAAGAGCTTTCGAACGAGGCACGGCTTTCCCTCCTGGCTCTTCGGGCGTGGGAGCTGTGGCCAGAGACGCGGCCATACCGGAAAATGCTTCGCAGGCTGGTGCGGCAGTGCCACGTGGGCGCCGGTGGCACCCAGGCTGACGGCCGCCGCAAAGCCCGCAGCCCCACGGGCTGTGGGGCCACGCGAGCGGCTGCCAAAGAGCTTTCCAACGAGGCACGGCTTTCCCTCCTGGCTCTTCGGGCGTGGGAGCTGTGGCCAGAGCCGCGGCCCTACCGGAAAATGCTTCGGAGGCTGGTGCGGCCGCGCCAGGTGGGCGCCGGTGGCGCCGACGCTGATTGTCGCCGCAAGCCCGCAGCCCCACGGGCTGTGGGGCCACGCGAGCAGCTGCCAAAGAGCTTTCCAACGAGGCACGGCTTTCCCTCCTGGCTCTTCGGGCGTGGGAGCTGTGGCCAGAGCCGCAGCCCTACCGGAAAATGCTTCGCAGGCTGGCGCGGCGGCGCCACGTGGGCGCCGGTGGCGCCGAGGCTGACGGCCGCCGCAAAGCCCGCAGCCCCACGGGGTGTAGGGCCACGAGAGTGGCTGCCAAAGAGCTTTCCAACGAGGCACGGCTTTCCCTCCTGGCTCTTCGGGCGTGGGAGCTGTGGCCAGAGCCGCGGCCCTACCGGAAAATGCTTCGCACGCTGGCGCGGAGGCGCCAGGTGAGCGCCGGTGGCGCCTAGGCTGACGGCCGCCGCAAAGCCCGCAGCCCCACGAGCTGTGGGGCCACGCAAGCGGCTGCCAAAGAGCTTTCCAACGAGGCACGGCTTTCCCTCCTGGCTCTTCGGGCGTGGAAGCTGTGGCTAGAGCCGCGGCCCTACCAGAAAATGCTTCGCAGGCTGGCGCGGCAGCGCCACGTGGGCGCCGGTGGCGCCGAGGCTGACGGCCGCCACAAAGCCCGCAGCCCCACGGGCTGTGGGGCCACGCGAGCGGCTGCCAAAGAGCTTTCCAACGAGGCATGGCTTTCCCTCCTGGCTCTTCGGGCGTGGGAGCTGTGGCCAGAGCCGCGGCCCTACCGGAAAATGCTTCGCAGGCTGGCGCGGCCGCGCCATGTGGGCGGCGGTGGTGCCAAGGCTGACGGCCGCCGCAAAGCCCGCAGCCCCACGGGCTGTGGGGCCACGCGAGCGGCTGCCAAAGAGCTTTCCAACGAGGCACGGCTTTCCCTCCTGGCTCTTCGGGTGTGGGAGCTGTGGCCAGAGCCGCGGCCCTAGCGGAAAATGCTTCGCACGCTGGCGCGGTGGCGCCGAGGCTGACGGCCGCCGCAAAGCCCGCAGCCCCACGGGCTGTGGGGCCACGCGAGCAGCTGCCAAAGAGCTTTCCAACGAGGCACGGCTTTCCCTCCTGGCTCTTCGGGCGTGGGAGCTGTGGCCAGAGCCGCGGCCCTACTGGAAAATGCTTTGCAGGCTGGCGCGGCGGCACCTCATGGGCGCCGGTGGGGCCGAGGCTGACGGCCGCCGCAAAGCCCGCAGCCCCATGGGCTGTGGGGGCACGCGAGCGGCTTCCAAAGAGCTTTCGAACGAGGCACGGCTTTCCCTCCTGGCTCTTCGGGCGTCGAGCTGTGGCCAGAGAAACGCCCCTACCGGAAAATTCTTCGCAGGCTGGCGCGGCCGCGCCAGGTCGGCGCCGGTGGCGCCGAGGCTGACGGCCGCCGCAAAGCCCGCAGCCCCACGGGCTGTGGGGCCACGTGAGCAGCTGCCAAAGAGCTTTCCAACGAGGCATGGCTTTCCCTCCTGGGTCTTCGGGCGTGGGAGCTGTGGCCAGAGCCGCGGCACTGTCAGAAAATGCTTCGCAGGCTGGCGCGGAGGCGCCAGGTGGGCGCCAGTGGCGCCGAGGCTGACGGCTGCCGCAAAGCCCGCAGCCCCACGGGCTGTGGGGCCACGCGAGCGGCTACCAAAGAGCTTTCCAACGAGGCATGGCTTTCCCTCCTAGCTCTTCGGGCGTGGGAGCTGTGGCCAGAGCCGCGGCCCTACCGGAAAATGCTTCGCAGGCTGGCGCGGCAGCGCCAGGTGGGTGCCGGTGGCGCCGAGGCTGATGGCCGCCGCAAAGCCCGCAGCCCCACGGGCTGTGGGGCCACGCGAGCAGCTGCCAAAGAGCTTTCCAACGAGGCACGGCTTTCCCTCCTGGCTCTTCGGGCGTGGGAGCTGTGGCCAGAGCCGCGGCCCTACCGGAAAATGCTTCGCGGGCTGGCGCGGCGGAGCCACGTGGGCGCCGGTGACGCCGAGGCTGACGGCCGCCGCAAAGCCCGCAGCCCCACGGGCTGTGGGGCCATGCGAGCGGCTGTCAAAGATCTTTCCAACGAGGCACGGCTTTCCCTCCTGGGTCTTCGGGCGTGGGAGCTGTGGCCAGAGCTGCGGCCCTACCGGAAAATGCTTCGCAGGCTGGCGCGGCGGCGCCACGTGGGCACCGGTGGCGCCGAGGCTGACGGCCGCCGCAAAGCACGCAGCCCCACGGGCTGAGGGGCCACGCGAGCGGCTGCCAAAGAGCTTTCCAACGAGGCACGGCTTTCCCTCCTGGTTCTTCGGGCGTGGGAGCTGTGGCCAGAGCCGCGGCCCTACCGGAAAATGCTTCGCACGCTGGCGCGGCCGCGCCAGGTCGGCGCCGGTGGCGCCAAGGCTGACGGCCGCCGCAAAGCCCGCAGCCCCACGGGCTGTGGGGCCACGCGAGCGGCTGCCAAAGAGCTTTCCAAGGAGGCACGGCTTTCCCTCCTGGCTCTTCGGGCGTGGAAGCTGTGGCCAGAGCCGCGGCCCTACCGGAAAATGCTTCGCAGGCTGGCGCGGCAGCGCCAGGTGGGCGCCGGCAGCGACGAGGGTGACGGCCGTCACAAAGCCCGCAGCCCCACGGGCTGTGGGGCCACGCGAGCGGCTGCCAAAGAGCTTTCCAACGAGGCACGGCTTTCCCTCCTGGCTCTTCGGGCGTGGGAGCTGTGGCCAGAGCCGCGGCCCTACCGGAAAATGCTTCGCAGGCTGGCGCGGCCGCGCCAAGTGGGCGCTGGTGGCGCCGAGGCTGACGGCCGCCGCAAAGCCCGCAGCCCCACGGGCTGTGGGGCCACGCGAGCGGCTGCCAAAGAGCTTTCCAACGAGGCACGGCTTTCCCTCCTGGCTCTTCGGGCGTGGGGGCTGTGGCCAGAGCCGCGGCCCTACCGGAAAATGCTTCGCAGGCTGGCGCGGCGGCGCCACGTGGGCGCCGGTGGTGCCAAGGCTGACGGCCGCCGCAAAGCCCGCAGCCCCACGGGCTGTGGGGCCACGCGAGCGGCTGCCAAAGAGCTTTCCAACGAGGCACGGCTTTCCCTCCTGGCTCGTCGGGCATGGGAGCTGTGGCCAGAGCCGCGGCCCTACCGGAAAATGCTTCGGAG
Organism: Chroicocephalus ridibundus; assembly: GCF_963924245.1. Lineage (NCBI taxonomy): Eukaryota > Metazoa > Chordata > Aves > Charadriiformes > Laridae > Chroicocephalus > Chroicocephalus ridibundus. The sequence continues at coordinate 13,492 of NW_026961668.1, forward strand.
GCTGGTGCGGCCGCGCCAGGTGTGCGCCGGTGGCGCCGACGCTGATTGTCGCCGCAAGCCCGCAGCCCCACGGGCTGTGGGGCCACGCGAGCAGCTGCCAAAGAGCTTTCCAACGAGGCACGGCTTTCCCTCCTGGCTCTTCGGGCGTGGGAGCTGTGGCCAGAGCCGCGGCCCTACTGGAAAATGCTTTGCAGGCTGGCGCGGCGGCACCACATGGGCGCCGGTGGGGCCGAGGCTGACGGCCGCCGCAAAGCCCGCAGCCCCATGGGCTGTGGGGGCACGCGAGCGGCTGCCAAAGAGCTTTCGAACGAGGCACGGCTTTCCCTCCTGGCTCTTCGGGCGTGGGAGCTGTGGCCAGAGACGCGGCCATACCGGAAAATGCTTCGCAGGCTGGTGCGGCAGTGCCACGTGGGCGCCGGTGGCACCCAGGCTGACGGCCGCCGCAAAGCCCGCAGCCCCACGGGCTGTGGGGCCACGCGAGCGGCTGCCAAAGAGCTTTCCAACGAGGCACAGCTTTCCCTCCTGGCTCTTCGGGCGTGGGAGCTGTGGCCAGAGCCGCGGCCCTACCGGAAAATGCTTCGGAGGCTGGTGCGGCCGCGCCAGGTGGGCGCCGGTGGCGCCGACGCTGATTGTCGCCGCAAGCCCGCAGCCCCACGGGCTGTGGGGCCACGCGAGCAGCTGCCAAAGAGCTTTCCAACGAGGCACGGCTTTCCCTCCTGGCTCTTCGGGCGTGGGAGCTGTGGCCAGAGCCGCAGCCCTACCGGAAAATGCTTCGCAGGCTGGCGCGGCGGCGCCACGTGGGCGCCGGTGGCGCCGAGGCTGACGGCCGCCGCAAAGCCCGCAGCCCCACGGGGTGTAGGGCCACGAGAGTGGCTGCCAAAGAGCTTTCCAACGAGGCACGGCTTTCCCTCCTGGCTCTTCGGGCGTGGGAGCTGTGGCCAGAGCCGAGGCCCTACCGGAAAATGCTTCGCAGGCTGGCGTGGCCGCGCCAGGTGGGCGCCGGTGGCGCCGAGGCTGACGGCCGCCGCAAAGCCCGCAGCCCCATGGGCTGTGGGGCCACGCGAGCAGCTGCCAAAGAGCTTTCCAACGAGGCACGGCTTTCCCTCCTGGCTCTTCGTGCATAGGAGCTGTGGCCAGAGCCGAGGCCCTACCGGAAAATGCTTCGCAGGCTGGCGTGGCCGCGCCAGGTGGGCGCCGGTGGCACCGAGGCTGACGGCCGCCGCAAAGCCCGCAGCCCGACGGGCTGTGGGGCCACGTGAGCGGCTGCCAAAGAGCTTTCCAACGAGGCACGGCTTTCCCTCCTGGCTCTTCGGGCGTGGGAGCTGTGGCCAGAGACGCGGCCCTACCGGAAAATGCTTCGCAGGCTGGCGCAGCCGCGCCCGGTGGGCGCCGGTGGCGCCGAGGCTGACGGCCGCCGCAAAGCCCGCAGCCCCACGGGCTGTGGGGCCACGCAAGCAGCTGCCAAAGAGATTTCCAACGAGGCACGTCTTTCCCTCCTGGCTCTTCGGGCGTGGGAACTGTGGCCAGAGCCGCGGCCCTACCGGAAAATGCTTCGCAGGCTGGCGCGGCGGCACCAGGTGGGCGCCGGTGGCGCCGAGGCTGACGGCTGCCGCAAAGCCCGCAGCCCCACGGGCTGTGGGGCCACGCGAGCGGCTGCCAAAGAGCTTTCCAACGAGGCACGGCTTTCCCTCCTGGCTCTTCGGGCGTGGGAGCTGTGGCCAGAGACGCGGCCCTACCGGAAAATGCTTCGCAGGCTGGCGCGGCAGCGCCAGGTGGGTGCCGGTGGCGCCGAGGCTGACGGCCGCCGCAAAGCCCGCAGCCCCACGGGCTGTGGGGCCACGCAAGCAGCTGCCAAAGAGCTTTCCAACGAGGCACGGCTTTCCCTCCTGGCTCTTCGGGCGTGGGAGCTGTGGCCAGAGCCGCGGCCATACCGGAAAATGCTTCGCAGGCTGGCGCGGCCGCGCCAGGTAGGCGCCGGTGGCGCCGAGGCTGACGGCCGCCGCAAAGCCTGCAGCCCCACGGGCTGTGGGGCCAAGCAAGCGGCTGCCAAAGAGCTTTCCAACGAGGCACGGCTTTCCCTCCTGGCTCTTCGGGCGTGGGAGCTGTGGCCAGAGCTGCGGCCCGAGCTGCGGCCCTACCGGAAAATGCTTCGCAGGCTGGCGCGGCCGCGCCAGGTGGGCGCCGGTGGCGCCGAGGCTGAAGGCCGCCGCAAAGCCCGCAGCCCCACGGGCTGTGGGGCCACGCGAGCAGCTGCCAAAGAGCTTTCCAACGAGGCACGGTTTTCCCTCCTGGCTCTTCGGGCATGGGAGCTGTGGCCAGAGCCGCGGCCCTACCGGAAAATGCTTCGCAGGCTGGCGCGGCCACGCCAGGTGGGCGCCGGTGGCACCGAGGCTGACGGCCGCCGCAAAGCCCGCAGCCCCACGGGCTGTGGGGCCACGCGAGCGGCTGCCAAAGAGCTTTCCAACGAGGCACGGCTTTCCCTCCTGGCTCTTCGGGCGTGGGAGCTGTCGCCAGAGCCGCGGCCCTACCGGAAAATGCTCTGCGGGCTGGTGCGGCAGCACCAGGTATGCGCCGGTGGCGTCGAGGCTGACGGCCGCCGCAAAGCCCGCAGCCCCACGGGCTGTGGGGCCACGCGAGCGGCTGCCAAAGAGCTTTCCAACGAGGCACGGCTTTCCCTCCTGGCTCTTCGGGCGTGGGAGCTGTCGCCAGAGCCACGGCCCTACCAGAAAATGCTTCGCGGGCTGGAGCGGCGGCGCCAGGTGGGCGCCGGTGGCGCCGAGGCTGACGGCCGCCGCAAAGCCCGCAGCCGGACGGGCTGTGGGGCCACGCGAGCGGCTGCCAAAGAGCTTTCCAACGAGGCACGGCTTTCCCTCCTGGCTCTTCGGGCGTGGGAGCTGTGGCCAGAGCCGCGGCCCTACCGGAAAATGCTTCGCAGGCTGGCGCGGCAGCGCCACGTGGGCGCCGGTGGCACCCAGGCTGACGGCCGCCGCAAAGCCCGCAGCCCCACGGGCTGTGGGGCCACGCGAGCGGCTGCCAAAGAGCTTTCCAACGAGGCACAGCTTTCCCTCCTCGCTCTTCGGGCGTGGAAGCTGTGGCCAGAACCGCGGCCCTACCAGAAAATGGTTCGCAGGCTGGCGCGGCTGCGCCATTTGGGCGCCGGTGGCGCCGAGGCTGACGGCCGCCGCAAAGCCCGCAGCCCCACGGGCTGTGGGGCCACGCGAGCGGCTGCCAAAGAGCTTTCCAACGAGGCACGGCTTTCCCTCCTGGCTCTTCGGGCGTGGGAGCTGTGGCCAGAGCCGCGGCCCTACCGGAAAATGCTTCGCAGGCAGGCGCGGCCGTGTCAGGTGGGCGCCGGTGGCGCCGAGGCTGACGGCCGCCGCAAAGCCCGCAGCCAGACGGGCTGTGGGGCCACGCGAGCGGCTGCCAAAGAGCTTTCCAACGAGGCATGGCTTTCCCTCCTCGCTCTTCGGGCGTGGAAGCTGTGGCCAGAACCGCGGCCCTACAAGAAAATGCTTCGCAGGCTGGCGCGGCTGCGCCAGGTGGGCGCCGGTGGCGCCGAGGCTGACGGCCGCCGCAAAGCCCGCAGCCCCACGGGCTGTGGGGCCACGCGAGCGGCTGCCTAAGAGCTTTCCAACGAGGCACGGCTTTCCCTCCTGGCTCTTCGGGCGTGGGAGCTGTGGCCAGAGCCGCGGCCCTACCGGAAAATGCTTCGCGGGCTGGCGCGGCGGCGCCAGGTGGGCGCCGGTGGCGCCGAGGCTGACGGCCGCCGCAAAGCCCGCAGCCCCACGGGCTGTGGGGCCACGCGAGCGGCTGCCAAAGAGCTTTCCAACGAGGCATGGCTTTCCCTCCTGGCTCTTCGGGCGTGGGAGCTGTGGCCAGAGCCGCAGCCCTACCGGAAAATGCTTCGCGGGCTGGCGCGGCGGCGCCAAGTGGGCGCCGGTGGCGCCGAGGCTGACGGCCGCCGCAAAGCCCGCAGCCCCACGGGCTGTGGGGCCACGCGAGCGGCTGCCAAAGAGCTTTCCAACGAGGCACGGCTTTCCCTCCTGGCTCTTCGGGCGTGGGAGCTGTGGCCAGAGCCGCGGCCCTACCGAAAAATGCTTCGCAGGCTGGCGCGGCAGCGCCACGTGGGCGCCGGTGGCACCCAGGCTGACGGCCGCCGCAAAGCGCGCAGCCCCACGGGCTGTGGGGCCACGCGAGCGGCTGCCCAAGAGCTTTCCAACGAGGCACGGCTTTCCCTCCTGGCTCTTCGGGCGTGGGAGCTGTGGCCAGAGCCGCGGCCCTACCGGAAAATGCTTCGCAGGCTGGCGCGGCCGCGCCAGGTGGGCGTCGGTGGCGCTGAGGCTGACGGCCGCCGCAAAGCCCGCAGCCCCACGGGCTGTGGGGCCACGTGAGCGGCTGCCAAGGAGCTTTCCAACGAGGCACGGCTTTCCCTCCTGGCAATTCGGGCGTGGGAGCTGTGGCCAGAGCCGCAGCCCTACCGGAAAATGCTTCGCGGGCTGGCGCGGCGGCGCCAGGTGGGCGCCGGTGGCGCCGAGGCTGACGGCCGCCGCAAAGCCCGCAGCCCCACGGGCTGTGGGGCCACGCGAGCGGCTGCCAAAGAGCTTTCCAACGAGGCACGGCTTTCCCTCCTGGCTCTTCGGGCGTGGGAGCTGTGGCCAGAGCCGCAGCCCTACCGGAAAATGCTTCGCGGGCTGGCGCGGAGGCGCCAGGTGGGCGCCGGTGGCGCCGAGGCTGACGGCCGCCGCAAAGCCCGCAGCCCCACGGGCTGTGGGGCCACGCGAGCGGCTGCCAAAGAGCTTTCCAACGAGGCACGGCTTTACCTCCTGGCTCTTCGGGCGTGGGAGCTGTGGCCAGAGCCGCGGCCCTACCGAAAAATGCTTCGCAGGCTGGCGCGGCAGCGCCACGTGGGCGCCGGTGGCACCCAGGCTGACGGCCGCCGCAAAGCCCGCAGCCCCACGGGCTGTGGGGCCACGCGAGCGGCTGCCAAAGAGCTTTCCAACGAGGCACGGCTTTCCCTCCTGGCTCTTCGGGCGTGGGAGCTGTGGCCAGAGCCGCGGCCCTACCGGAAAATGCTTCGCAGGCTGGCGCGGCGGCGCCACGTGGGCGCCGGTGGCGCCGAGGCTGACGGCCGCCGCAAAGCCCGCAGCCCCACGGGCTGTGGGGCCACGCGAGCGGCTGCCCAGGTGCTTTCCAACGAGGCACGGCTTTCCCTCCTGGCTCTTTGGGCGTGGGAGTTGTCACCATAGCCGTGGCCCTAACCGAAAGTGGTTTGGAGGCTTGCGCAGCGGCACCATCTCGGGCTGCGGGCTTTCCTGCTCCCTTCAGAGTCTCACAACCACCCTTTCCTACTTGGCACCACGCCAGCCTCTAGCATTTCTATTATTAAGTAAAGACAGTGTACGACTTAAATTATACGGAGCGCTACACATCAATACATGCTCAAATTAAGCATAGCCAATGGAAAAATTGGCAATACAGTGGCATCGTATGTTACAATGTGTCAGATGTCATTGAAGACAATGACAGAGCGATACAACGTAAAGCGTAACACAGTACTGGGCAGTGCCAGGCAATACACCATGACAAAATCACCAGTATTTAAGTTCAGAACGGAGTGTAGTCTTACGACAGAATCTCTGATGCCACCTTTAAGCCAGTGACAGGCGGTATAACATCACACGTTACAGTATACAGGGCAGTACAACCCGATTCGCAGAGAAATAAGATCAAATTACAAGACTCCCAATACAGTACAGTACAATGCCAGACCGTCTCAGATGTCGATCAAGACAATGCCAGGGCAACGCAGTGCAAGACATAACGTTATACAGGTCAGTACAAGGCAATACGCAGTCCAATGAATAACAGTAAACTACAATACCCAAACACACTGGCAAACAATGGCAAACAATCCCACATGTCGGTCGAGACAATGACAACGCGCGACGGAACACCGCACAGGGCAGCACAAGGCAGTACACAGTCAAATAAAGAACAGCTGACCAGAAAACCCGCACTACGCTGCCGTACGATCTCAAAACGTCTCGGAGGGCAGTCAAGGCAATTACAGGGCAATACAAAGCACTATGTCGCAGTACACAAGGCAGTACAAGGCAACACTCAGTCAAATAAATAACAGACAGTCAAAAAATTCACAGTGCAGTGAATTCACATGGGTCAGATGGCAACCAAAAGAAGGACAGGGCAATACAAGGCGAGAGGTAACCCAATACGGGGCTGGACAAGGCAATATGCAGTTGTGGCGGGTGGAGCGATTCACTTCAGTCCTGAGAGAAGTAGAGAAACATTTAGAAACATCACCACAGTGATTCGACAAAGGCAGCAGTGAACGTAACATCCCTTTACCAGGTTCCGTGGCCACGTCCCCTGGATAATTTATTGCACAGGGGCCAGGGTCAGACGAGCTGTTAGGGAGACCCTCCCGTTGAGCCACAACCCCCTTGCTTTCTAAACTCCTTCTTGACGAGCAGTCTAAGTGCGGCTGGATCCGATTCCTAGCCCTGGACTTGGGCAACGGTTCACCTCTAAAGGATTGTATCCGCGCCATCAACCCTTTATATCACTGAGCTAAGGCTACGAGGTTTAGCGTGGTATTAGTCACTTACCGAGACTCTGTTGCGGCAAGGGATCTCTCAGCCTTGAGGAGCAGAACCTGAAGCAAGCGTCCCCGCTCAAGGGCACATCCTGGTGCTATGACAGACTATGACAGGCAATACTATGACAGGGCAATACAACGCAAGACGTAACTTTACACAGGGCAGTACAAGGCCAATACACAGTCAAATAGGGAACGACCGATCACAAAATTGATGCACGGTCAAATAGAGTACAACAGTCTAAGAAGCCCTCAATACAGTGCCTGTCAACGCCAGAATACATCAGATGGCTCGCGGCACGGTGAGAGGGCAATACGATGCAAGACTTAGGAAAATACAGGGCAGTACAAAGCAATATGTAGTCAAATATAGAACAGCCGATCAAAAACACCCTCAGTTCGGTGCGGTACAACCCCAGAGAGTGTAAAAGGACAGTTAAGACTATTTCATGGCAACACAACGCACAATGTAACACAATCCACGTTGCTACAATGCAATACAGAATAATATAGGAAACAACCGATCAAAACGCCACAATACGGTGCAGTACAATCCCACACGGTCTCGGGTGGCAGTCAAGACAACTATAGGGCGACACGATCCAAGATGCAACATTACACGACAGAGCAGAACGGAAGACGCAGTCAACTAAATACCAACCGATTAGAAGAACCGCAATACAGTGCGGGAGAAAAGAAAAATAAATGGAGATGCCAGTCAAGACAATGACAGAGCAATACAAGGCAAGAAATAACGCAATACAGGGCAGTACAGTGAAATACACGGTCAAATAAATAACTGATTAAGTATCCCACAATACCATGCGATGCAATGCCAAAACGTGCGAGACAGCAGTCGAGGCAGTGACAGAGCTATACAATGGAAGACATAACGCAGGGCTGTACAACACCGAAACGTATCAGGTGGCACTCAGAACAACAACAGAGCGATACAACGCAAGCCACAACACAATACAAGGTGGTAACAAGGCAATACATGGGTCAAACACAGAACAACGAATAAAACCTGCACAATACGGATCGCTGCAATCCCAGAACATCTAAAGTGACAGTGAACGGAATGACGGGGCAGTACAACGCAAGATACAACACTAGACAGGGCAACACGCATTCAAATAACGCAAAACCGATTAAAAAACCCACAATACACACCAGTACAATGCCGTAACAGATCAGATGGCAGTCCAGGCAAATAGAGGGCAACACAATGCTAAACGTGACACCATACAGGGCTGGACAAGGCAATACGCAGTTGTGGCAGGCCGAGCGGCTAACTTCGCTTCTAAGAGAGAAGCGGTGAAACATTCAGAAACATCAACACAGTGATTCTCCAAAGGCAGCAGCGCACGTGACGGCGCTTTACCAGATTCCATATGGCCACGCACCCCGGATTATTTCCTGCCTAGGGGCCAGGGTCAGACGAGCTGTCTGGGAGACCCTCCCGTTGAGTCACGAGGCTCGGAGAGGACCCCCTTGCTTTCTAAACTCCTTCTCAGAGAGGAGTCTAGGTGCGGCTGGATCCAATTCCTAGCCCCGGACTTGGGCAATGGGTCACCTCTAAAGGATTGTATCTGCGCCATCGACCCTTTATATCACTGAGCTAAGGCTACAAGGTTTTGTATGCTATTAGTCACTTACTGAGAATCTGTTGCGGCAAGGCATATCTCAATCTCGAGGAGCAGAACCTTAATTGAGCGTCCCTGCTCAAGGGGAGATCCTGGCACGGAGGCCCCTGCCATGCAGAAGTCAAAAGGCTCTTGGGCTGTCCACTCTTTATGGGGTAAGCTAATTGACTTATAGTCACATCAGCACAGGAACAAGATATCTAGGTCCCCACCGTGTTGCCAACCATCCCCCAACTTCAAGTACCACTCAGAACAACTCCATGGATGATTGGGGTGCCAAAACGAAGGGGCACCCACACCACCCCAGCAGTCAAATAAGGAACAACCAATGGAACTTTCACAATAAATAAGTACAATCCCAGACAGTCCAAAGTAACAGCCAAGACAATGACAGACCAATACAGTGCAAGACCCAACATCATACAGAGCAGTAAAAGGCAACGCGCAGCCAAGTCAAGAACAGTTAAAATACCCATAATCCAGTGCAGCACTATGACACTGTCCCAAAACACAGTCAAAACAACGACAGAGTAATGCAAGACGAGCCGTAACACAACACAGGGCAGCACAAAGCAATACACAGTCACACAAAGAACAGCCAATTAAAAAACCCACAACAGAACGCCCTACAATCTCAGGAAGTCTCAGAGGGCAGTCACGGCAAATACAGGGCAATACGGTGCAAGATAACACAATACAGGCCACTGCCAGCCAATACTCAGTCAAATAAATAACAGACAGTCAAAAAATTCACAATGCAGTGCACTACTATGACACCATGGGTCAGGTGGCAATCATGACAACGACAGGGCAATACAAGGCAATACGTAACCCAACACGGGGCCGGACAAGGCAACATGCAGTTGTGGCAGGTGGAGCCATTCACTTCACTCCTAAGAGAAAAGTAGAGAAACATTCAGAAACATCAACACAGTGATTCTCCAAAGGCAGTAGTGCACGTGACGGCGCTTTATCAGGTTCCGTGGCCACGTACCCTGGATTATTTCCTGCCTAGGGGCCAGGGTCAGACAAGCTGTCTGGGAGACCCTCCCCTTGAGTCACGAGGCACGGAAAGGACCCCCTTGCTTTCTAAACTCCTTCTCCGAGAGGAGTCTAGGTGCGGCTGGATCCCATCCTCGCCCCGGACTTGGGCAACGGTTCACCTCTAAAGGATCATGTCTGCGTGATCAAACCCTTTGTATCGCTCAGCTAAGATGGCAAAGTCTGGCATGCTGTTAGTCACTTACCCAGAATCTGTTGCGGCAAGGCTTCTCTCAGCCTCCAGGAGCAGAACCTTAAGTGAGTGTCCCCGGGAAATGCTGGCAAACAGGCCGCTGCCTTGCAAGAAAGCTCCAAGGGCTCTTGGTCTGTCCGCTAGGTCTCTAGCAAGCTAACTGACTCACAGTGTCTTGACTCTGGTGCCAGCCATCCCACAAAGTTCAAGTGCCACTCGTAGCGACTCCTGCTGGTCGTTATAGCTCGAGCAGCAGCCTGGAGGAAAAAGGGGGGGTGACATCGCAACAGCGGTCAAATACAGAACAACCGGTTAAAAATTGCACAATACAGTGCCAGAGACTCTAAAATAACTGGCAAGACAACGACAGGGCAACACCATGCAAGATCTAACCTTACACAGGGCAGTACAAGGCAACATACAATCAAATGCAGAGCAGACAATGGAAGATTTGACGGTACAGTGCCACGCAACGGTAGAATATATCAGATGTCGGTCACCACAATGACAGAGCAATACAAGGCAAGACGTAACGCGATACGGGGCCCTACCAGGCGACACAGTCAAGGAAACAACAACCCATGAAAGAATTCACAATACAGCGCGGTCCTAGGACGGAACGTGTAAAATGACCGTCGAGACAGTGACAGGGCAATACAATGCAAGACACAACACCATACCAGGTGGTAACAAGGCAACATGCAGCCAAACGAAGAACAACCGATTAAGAAACCCAGCATACGTTCAACTGTAATACCAGAAAAGATCAGAAGGCAGTCAAGACAACGACAGCACACTATAACATGAGAAGTAACACAATACACAGCAGTACAAGGCATTACACAGTCAAATAAAGAAGAACCCATTAAAAACCACACAATATAGTGCAGTGCGATGCCAGAGTAGATCAGAAGGCAGTCGAGACTATGACGGGGCAATATAATGCAAGATGTTACACAATACAGGGCGGTACAAGGCATTAGAAAGCCAGATGAAGAACAACCGATTAAAAAACCCGCAATACAGCGTGGTACGAGGCCCGAACAGATCAGAAGGCAGTCAAGGCTACGACGGGGCAATATAACACGAGACATAACGCAATAGAGGGCGGTACAAGGCATTACACAGTCAAAGAACAACCGATTAAAAAAAACAAAACACGCAACACGGTGTGGTACGATGCCAGAATAGATCACAGAGCAATCAAGAGCGTGACGGGGCAACACGATGCGAAACCGATACCGAGTGAGGCGGAGCAATACTATTGCAAATATACAAGAACATAGTACGGAACCAAATTCTTAAGCGTACGACACAAGACCATCTCAAATGGCAGTCAAGGAAGTTACTGAGCAACGTAATCCCGATTTGCACAAAATGGTGCCATCAGGCACCATCGCGTCCGTCAACACTAAGTTGTACTGCAATATCCCCCGCATCACACGCGCCGTACCCTTCTGCTCACCTGCTCCGCATGGATTCCGGGTTTGGACTTTGTGGCACACTCTGGTTCTGGCACCTAAAACACCTAAGACACACAATATTACTGTTGAGCTTACGGGAAACCACCACCCCCATGCGCTACCTCTCTGCTACCCAGCTCACCTCCAACGCTCGTCCGGCTCCGGATGCCTGCGGCGCCTGCAAAACCAAAGACAAACACTCCCCTGAGCTGCAATGTAGCACTGGGCTATTAGACACCAACGTGTCCACAACCGCCTCACTTGCTGGGACTACTCAGTGGGCGTGCAGCATCGCCCCTCTGACCCTGCGTGTCACACCAACCGAAGAAACACACGCCGAGATACTGCCCAAAACCCTACCAAATTCCCCATCTCCCACTCCCTCACCTTGCCCGCCCATCCTCCCCCGAGGCGTGCAACCTGAAGGCTCACAAACCACCCATAAAACCCAACAGACATGGGTTGCTTTAAAACTTGGAAGTTGCTCCCTCTGAGGCAGATGTGATAAGGTCAGCAGCGGCGGGTGGGCTGAAGTGACTGACTCATCCCCATCCCCACATCCCATGTCATTCATTGCTTCAAAACTTCAAATTGGAAAGAACCAATACATACAGTACTCAGAGCCACATCTTCTCTCTAATACCACGTGCTGACTCACCTTCTTACATTGCTCTCCTCTCCTACGCTGCCCCGCCAAGCTTGTCCTGTTGCATCTGCAAGAACGACATCAGAGAAATCACCCTGAGGCAGAGCAATAGAGTCATAACAACAAAAAGTCTTGCACCTTTTTACAAATACCATCTAAGGTCCAAATACAACCGTACACAAAGAAAATTACAAAAAAAAAATCCGCACCAAAACCAGCCGTACCCTCTTCCACATGAGCTCTTCTTCACTGCTGCTGTATTGCCTTCCCAACATGCCTCTGCTCTTCCCAAACAAAACAGAAGAGGTGTCTACACAGCCTCCCAATGGCTACCCTGAGATAACTCTAACACCTTTGCCCCGATCTACTGGGATTCATGTACTGCATATAGACTCTCCACAGGATTCCGCCCACCCTGGACACTACGTGCCCAGGCAGGGCAGCCCCGAGCCAAACACTCACGGTTACGGACAGTCACTACACGGAACGCTACGAACGACACGCCTCAAAGATGAGAGAAAACTCTCAGCAAGAAAGATGACACGGGGACCAAAGTCACCGTCGTGCAAGAAAATCTGTGGGATCGTGATGATGTCAACATGAAGACGCTCTACGGAACCCCCTGAAGCAAACTGTAGAACGTGATGGTACGTAATAAGAATGGACTGTTGAGCCCGCTAAGATGGACATGCAGGAAGTCTGGCTTCAAGACCTAAGAACGTAACGACGCAGGGAAGAACTCCCAGACATGGAAGCGGGCCGTCCAGAAACTTCCGAGAGGCAAGATTGATGCACGCTTTAAGATGCTAACGCAAGAAGAGCATCAGATGAATGGTGCTACGCCCACAGGCCCAAGCATTCGAGACCCTAAGGATGACGCCCAGGGCCCCACGTCGTGCTCCTGGAGCTCAAAGATGACCTCGAGACCCAAGAAGGGGCGAAGATACACAACACAGACCACATGAACGACATGACAACACGCACAGGCTGGAACTGCCCTGCCCGGGACACGCTAGCGTCACACTGAACAGTAAGCAACATCCTTTACCTTCCTAAATATGACTGTGCCCCGGGACAGCCCTCGCCACTACGCTAACGTCAAAGACCCCATTTTGCAATTGTCCACCTCGGCCCCTCTCCGGCGCCTGACTGTCAACTTAGCTTTTGGAGGGCCAGGCATCTGAATCCTTCTTCGATGCGGTCCGCAAAAACCAGCCATCCGATACATTTCCGCAGTCACCAGGTTCCTCCTCTTCCTCTGCAAAAGGAAAATAAAACATAATCCCAGAGGCCGCCACAGCACCAGCAATAAGCATCCTGAGAGGAGATGCCAACCTCTTCGACGACACCCTCAGCCTCCCGAATGCCGTGGCGTTCTGCTCGCCCGCTCCGCGCCGATTCCGGAGTCCGAGGCTGCAGTGATAGTTATTCACAGCACCTAAGAGACCAAGAAACACAACATTACCACTGCGCTTCTGCCAAACCGCCACACCATCAACTCCTATCTTCTGTCTTCATTCACATGAAAAAAAAAAGTACCCAATTGTATTCATAGAGGCGCCAGTCACATCTTCCCTCTAATGCCACATGCCGAGCCACCTCCGTACAGCGCTCCTCTCGGCTCCCCTACGTCACCCTGCACATCTCATCTCTCGGCATCTAAAAAGAGAAAAAAAAAAATCCAACATTACCCCGATGCAGAGCGATAGCTTAATTCCAAAGGTCTTGTTTCTACTTCGGAACACTGTTCAATTAGATCCAACTACAGCCTGCCATCAAAAAAAAAAAAAAAACACAGAAAAAGCCCACAAACATTACACCCCACACAAAGCAGCCTGAACATCTTTGAGATACTGCGTCCTTCACTGACTGCGAACAGCCTCTCCGACTTGGCTCTGCTTATGCCAACACCCACTAATAAAACACCCACGCACCCAACCTACTGAGAGCAAATTAATTCCAGACGACTACCCAACCTTTGCCTCGGTCTCCACAGATCCACATATTAACTGTAGACTCTCGTCACTATTCTGCCTGCCCTGGACTCTACACACCCGAGCAGGGGGGCTCCGAGCCAGACACACACACAAGCACAGACCAACACTACACAAAACACTAAAAACAACGCACCTCAAGGATGAGAGAAAACTCTCAGCAAGAAGGATGACACTGGGACCAAAGTCATCGTCGGGCAAGACAGCCTGCAGGACTGTGATGGAGACAATGTGAAGAGGCTCCACAGAACCCCCTGAAACAAAGTGTAGAACTTCACAGTTCCTGAGAAGGGACTGTTGAGCCTGACAAGATGGACACGCAGGAAGCCTAGCTTCAAGACCTAAGAACTTAACGACACAGGGAAGAAGCTCCAGTCGCTGAAGCGGGCCATCCAGAAAGTTCCAAGATGCAAGACCGATGCACGCTTTAAGATGCTAATGCAAGAAGAGAGGCAGACGGTTGGTGCTACACCCACGGGTGCAGGTGTTCGACACCATAAGGATGGCACCCAATGCACATTCTGTGCTCCTGGAGCTTAAAGATGATCTCGAGACCCAAAAAAAGGGTCTAGGATGCAAAACACAGACCACACGAACGACACGACAACACACACAGGCTGCAACTGCCCTGCCTAGGATGCGCTAACATCACACTGGACAGTAAGCTACATTGTTTACCTGCCCAAAGGAGACTGTGCCCCAGAACAGCCCTCCCCCCTACACTAACGTCAAAGACCCCATTACACAATTGTCAGCCTCCACCCCTCTCCAGTGCTGGTCTCTCAACTTAGCTTTTGGAGGGCTAGCATCTGATTCCATCCTCAACATAGTCCACAAAACACAACCATCCGATACGTTCCTGCAGTCACCGGCTTACTCTTCCTCTGCAAAAGGAAAAGGAAAAGAGAAAGTCATCACAAAAGCAGCCACAACACCAGCAATAAGCATCCTGAGAGGAGATGATGACCTCCTCCACAAAACCCCTCAAGCCTCCTGAATGCTGATGCAGTCTGATTGCCTGCTCCACACAGATTCTAGAGTCGGATGCTGTAGCGACAGTTATTCACGGCACCTAAGATACCAAGAAACACAGCATTTGCACTGCGCTTCTGCCAAACCACCAGTCCTGTGCTCCTCCTCAATACTATCTGTCTTGCCTCAAATGCGAGAGCCTAGAGCAGACTAGATACCATCGACAGCCAAACCCAATTACAAAACTGGTTTGAGAAAGACACAGGAACCCGCCTCCCTTTCCTAGCCATCCCCGTCCTGAACCATCAGGGAAGGAGGCCCACTGCTTCCCCACAACTCCTGCCCCTTATTTTCCAATTGCTCCTCAGGACCTGCTGTTCTGAGCCCTGCCCTGTGTTTGGCAGGCACCTCCTGTCTTCCGCCTTCATAGAGACTCCGGGCTCTGCTACAGACCTGGAAAGGAGGGAAAACAGTTACAGAACCTACTGGTAGCCTCCCGCAAGAGCTTCAGGGCCACTGTGATACCCTGCATGCTCTGGGGGAAAATGATGAGCCATCCCTGCTGCTTCCTCAAAACAAACAAACTCAATATATAGATACGTACAAAACACTCACCCTAAATCCTACTCCAGTATCTCATAACACACACAATTAAGACTAATAAAAACACCAACTAACATAGTGTACATCAAAATTGGAAAAAAACACAAGATTTCATCTTCAATGAAGTCAGAAATTATAGTAAAACACGCCACCTGCCATAAGCAAAAAAAAAAAAGATACATACTATTAAGCCATTTAAACAAACCAAATGCTCCCTACAAAACTAAAGATAGCGGGGGGAAAAAAAAAAGATAACATACAACTCCACTTTCTATGACAACCACCCTTACATTGAGAAGTCTTACCTCTGATGTCTTACCTACGCTACTTTAAACGCTAAAACAAGCCTTCCCGATCAGCTGCACAAGCTCCAAAACGACGCTTAAAAAACTCCAGAGCTCTGACCCTGGAAAAGACCAGCAGCAGAACAAAGTCCTGCCCTGAAGCTGTGGCTCATATACCCCGGGCCCCACCTGAGGCCCTCAGGCCCCACCCACCACCTTTCCCAGAAACCCCTGGGTAAAGGGTGGGGCCAACCCCCAGAAGCATAAAAGCACCTGAAGGTGCAGCAGGTGTTGTTATTTGCTTTAAGTTTACCATTTACAAAGTAGTGAAGAGTGACCCGCTTCGCAGGCTGGCGCAGCGGCGCCACGTGGGCGACGAGGCTGACGGCCGCCGCAAAGCCCGCAGCCCCACGGGCTGTGGGGCCACGCAAGCGGCTGCCAAAGAGCTTTCCAACGAGGCACGGCTGTCCGTCCTGGCTCTTCGGGCGTGGGAGCTGTGGCCAGAGCCGCGGCCCTACCGGAAAATGCTTCGCAGTCTGGCGCGGCGGCGCCACGTGGGCGCCGGTGGCGCCGAGGCTGACGGCCGCTGCAAAGCCCGCAGCCCCACGGGCTGTGGGGCCACGCGAGCAGCTGCCAAAGAGCTTTCCAACGAGGCACGGCTTTCCCTCCTGGCTCTTTGGGCGTGGGAGCTGTGGCCAGAGCCGCGGCCCTACCGGAAAATGCTTCGCAGGCTGGCGCGGCGGCGCCACGTGGGCGCCGGTGGCGCCGAGGCTGACGGCCGCCACAAAGCCCACCGCCCCACGGGCTGTGGGGCCACGCGAGCGGCTGCCAAAGAGCTTTCCAACGAGGCACGGCTTTCCCTCCTGGCTCTTCGGGCGTGGGAGCTGTGGCCAGAGCCGCGGCCCTACCGGAAAATGCTTCGCAGGCTGGCGCGGCGGCGCCACGTGGGCGCCTGTGGCGCCGAGGCTGACGGCCGCCACAAAGCCCGCAGCCCCACGGGCTGTGGGGCCACGCGAGCGGCTGCCAAAGAGCTTTCCAACGAGGTACGGCTTTCCCTCCTGGCTCTTCGGGCGTGGGAGCTGTGGCCAGAGCCGCGGCCCTACCGGAAAATGCTTCGCAGGCTGGTGCGGCAGCGCCACGTGGTCGCCGGTGGTGCCGAGGTTGATGGCCGCCGCAAAGCCCGAAGCCCCACGGGCTGTGGGGCCACGCGAGCGGCTGCCTAAGAGCTTTCCAACGAGGCACGGCTTTCCCTCCTGGCTCTTCGGGCGTGGGAGCTGTGGCCAGAGCCGCGGCCCTACCGGAAAATGCTTCGCAGGCTGGCGCGGCGGCGCCACGTGGGCGCCGGTGGTGCCGAGGTTGATGGCCGCCGCAAAGCCCGCAGCCCCACGGGCTGTGGGGCCACGCGAGCGGCTGCCAAAGAGATTTCCAACGAGGCACGGCTTTCCCTCCTGGCTCTTCGGGCGTGGGAGCTGTGGCCAGAGCCGCAGGCCTACCGGAAAATGCTTCGCAGGCTGGCGCGGCGGCGCCGGTGGCGCCGAGGCTGACGGCCGCCGCAAAGCCCGCAGCCGCATGGGCTGTGGGGCCACGGTAGCAGCTGCCAAAGAGCTTTCCAACGAGGCACGGCTTTCCCTCCTGGCTCTTCGGGCATGGGAGCTGTGGCCAGAGCCGCAGCCCTACCAGAAAATGCTTCGCAGGCTGGCGCGGCCGCGCCAGGTGGCGCCCGTGGCGCCGAGGCTGACGGCCGCCGCAAAGCCCGCAGCCGCACAGGCTGTGGGGCCACGGTAGCAGCTGCCAAAGAGCTTTCCAACGAGGCACGGCTTTCCCTCCTGGCTCTTCGGGCGTGGGAGCTGTGGCCAGAGCCGCGGCCCTACAGGAAAATGCTTCGCAGGCTGGCGCGGTGGCACCAAGTGGGCGCCGGTGGCGACGAGGCTGACGTCCACCACAAAGCCCGCAGCCCCACGGGCTGTGGGGCCACGCGAGCGGCTGCCAAAGAGCTTTCCAACGAGGCACGGCTTTCCCTCCTGGCTCTTCGGGCGTGGAAGCTGTGGCCAGAGCCGTGGCCCTACCAGAAAATGCTTCGCAGGCTGGTGCGGCCGCGCCAGGTGGGCGCCGGTGGCGCCGAGGCTGACGGCCGCCGCAAAGCCCGCAGCCCCGCGGGCTGTGGGGCCACGCGAGCGGCTGCCAAAGAGCTTTCCAACGAGGCACGGCTTTCCCTCCTGGCTCTTCGGGCGTGGGAGCTGTGGCCAGAGCCGCGGCCCTACCGGAAAATGCTTCGCAGGCTGGCGCGGCCACGCCAGGTGGGCGCCGGTGGCGCCGAGGCTGACGGCCGCTGCAAAGCCCGCAGCCCCACGGGTTGTGGGGCCACGCGACCGGCTGCCAAAGAGCTTTCCAGCGAGGCACGGCTTTCCCTCCTGGCTCTTCGGGCGTGGGAGTTGTGGTCAGAGCCGCGGCCCTACCGGAAAATGCTTCGCAGGCTGGCGCGGCAACGCCACGTGGGCGCCGGTGGCGTCGAGGCTGACGGCCGCCGCAAAGCCCGCAGCCCCACGGGCTGTGGGGCCACGCGAGCAGCTGCCAAAGAGCTTTCCAACGAGGCACGGCTTTCCCTCCTGGCTCTTCGGGCGTGGGAGCTGTGGCCAGAGCCGCGGCCCTACCGGAAAATGCTTCGCAGGCTGGCGCGGCCGCGCCAGGTGTGCGCTGGTGGCGCCGAGGCTGACGGCCGCCGCAAAGCCCGCCGCCCCACGGGCTGTGGGGCCACGCAAGCGGCTGCCAAAGAGCTTTCCAACGAGGCACGGCTTTCCCTCCTGGCTCTTCGGGCGTGGGAGCTGTGGCCAGAGCCGCGGCCCTACCGGAAAATGCTTCGCAGGCTGGCGCGGCCGCGCCAGGTGGCCGCCGGTGGCGCCGAGGCTGACGGCCGCCGCAAAGCCCGCAGCCCCACGGGCTGTGGGGCCACGCGATCAGCTGCCAAAGAGCTTTCCAACGAGGCACGGCTTTCCCTCCTGGCTCTTCGGGCGTGGGAGCTGTGGCCAGAGCCGCGGCCCTACCGGAAAATGCTTCGCAGGTTGGCGCGGCGGCGCCACGTGGGCGCCGGTGGCGCTGAGGCTGACGGCCGCCACAAAGCCCGCCGCCCCACGGGCTGTGGGACCACGCGAGCGGCTGCCAAAGAGCTTGCCAACGAGGCACGGCTTTCCCTCCTGGCTCTTCGGGCGTGGGAGCTGTGGCCAGAGCCGCGGCCCTACCGGAAAATGCTTCGCAGGCTGGCGCGGCCGCGCCAGGTGTGCGCCGGTGGCGCCGAGGCTGACGGCCGCCGCAAAGCCCGCAGCCCCACGGGCTGTGGGGCCACGCGAGCAGCTGCCAAAGAGCTTTCCAACGAGGCACGGCTTTCCCTCCTGGCTCTTCGGGCGTGGGAGCTGTGGCCAGAGCCGCGGCCCTACCGGAAAATGCTTCGCAGGCTGGCGCGGCAGCGCCAGGTGGGCGCCGGTGGCGCCGAGGCTGATGGCCGCCGCAAAGCCCGCAGCCCCACGGGCTGTGGGGCCACGCGAGCGGCTGCCAAAGAGCTTTCCAACGAGGCACGGCTTTCCCTCCTGGCTCTTCGGGCGTGGAAGCTGTGGCCAGAGCCGTGGCCCTACCAGAAAATGCTTCGCAGGCTGGTGCGGCCGCGCCAGGTGGGCGCCGGTGGCGCCGAGGCTGACGGCCGCCGCAAAGCCCGCAGCCCCGCGGGCTGTGGGGCCACGCGAGCGGCTGCCAAAGAGCTTTCCAACGAGGCACGGCTTTCCCTCCTGGCTCTTCGGGCGTGGGAGCTGTGGCCAGAGCCGCGGCCCTACCGGAAAATGCTTTGCAGGCTGGCGCGGCAGCGCCACGTGGGCGCCGGTGGCGCCGAGGCTGATGGCCGCCGCAAAGCCCGCAGCCCCACGGGGTGTGGGGCCACGCGAGCGGCTGCCAAAGAGCTTTCCAACGAGGCACGGCTTTCCCTCCTGGCTCTTAGGGCGTGGAAGCTGTGGCCAGAGCCGCGGCCCTACCGGAAAATGCTTCGCAGGCTGGCGCGGCCGCGCCAGGTAGGCGCCGGTGGCGCAGAGGCTGACGGCCGCCGCAAAGCCCGCAGCCCCGCGGGCTGTGGGGCCACGCGAGCGGCTGCCAAAGAGCTTTCCAACGAGGCACGGCTTTCCCTCCTGGCTCTTCGGGCGTGGGAGCTGTGGCCAGAGCCGCGGCCCTACCGGAAAATGCTTCGCAGGCTGGCGCGGCCGCGCCAGGTGGGAGCCGGTGGCACCGAGGCTGACGGCCGGTGCAAAGCCCGCAGCCCCACGGGCTGTGGGGCCACGCGACCGGCTGCCAAAGATCTTTCCAGCGAGGCACGGCTTTCCCTCCTGGCTCTTCGGGCGTGGGAGCTGTGGCCAGAGCCGCGGCCCTACCGGAAAATGCTTCGCAGGCTGGCGCGGCCGCGCCAGGTGGGCGCCGGTGGCGCCGAGGCTGATGGCCGCCGCAAAGCCCGCAGCCCCACAGGCTGTGGGGCCACGGTAGCAGCTGCCAAAGAGCTTTCCAACGAGGCACGGCTTTCCCTCCTGGCTCTTACGGCGTGGAAGCTGTGGCCAGAGCCGCGGCCCTACCGGAAAATGCTTCGAAGGCTGGCGCGGCAGCGCCAGGTGGGTGCCGAGGCTGACGGCCGCCGCAAAGCCCGCAGCCCCACGGGCTGAGGGGCCACGCGAGCGGCTGCCAAAGAGCTTTCCAACGAGGCACGGCTTTCCCTCCTGGTTCTTCGGGCGTGGGAGCTGTGGCCAGAGCCGCGGCCCTACCGGAAAATGCTTCGCAGGCTGGCGCGGCCGCGCCAGGTGGGCGCCGGTGGCGCCAAGGCTGACGGCCGCCGCAAAGCCCGCAGCCCCACGGGCTGTGGGGCCACGCGAGCAGCTGCCAAAGAGCTTTCCAACGAGGCACGGCTTTCCCTCCTGGCTCTTCGGGCGTGGGAGCTGTGGCCAGAGCCGCGGCCCTACCGGAAAATGCTTCGCAGGCTGGCGCGGCGGCGCCACGTGGGCGCCGGTGGCGCCGAGGCTGACGGCCGCCACAAAGCCCGCCGCCCCACGGGCTGTGGGGCCACGCGAGCGGCTGCCAAAGAGCTTTCCAACGAGGCATGGCTTTCCCTCCTGGCTCTTCGGGCGTGGGAGCTGTGGCCAGAGCCGCGGCCCTACCGGAAAATGCTTCGCAGGCTGGCGCGGCCGCGCCAGGTGTGCGCCGGTGGCGCCGAGACTGACGGCCGCCGCAAAGCCCGCAGCCCCACGGGCTGTGGGGCCACGCGAGCAGCTGCCAAAGAGCTTTCCAACAAGGCACGGCTTTCCCTCCTGGCTCTTCGGGCGTGGGAGCTGTGGCCAGAGCCGCGGCCCTACCGGAAAATGCTTCGCAGGCTGGCGCGGCGGCGCCACGTGGGCGCCGGTGGCGCCGAGGCTGACGGCCGCCACAAAGCCCGCAGCCCCACGGGCTGTGGGGCCACACGAGCGGCTGCCAAAGAGCTTTCCAAGGAGGCACGGCTTTCCCTCCTGGCTCTTCGGGCGTGGGAGCTGTGGCCAGAGCCGCGGCCCTACCGGAAAATGCTTTGCAGGCTGGCGCGGCAGCGCCACGTGGGCGCCGGTGGCGCCGAGGCTGATGGCCGCCGCAAAGCCCGCAGCCCCACGGGGTGTGGGGCCACGCGAGCGGCTGCCAAAGAGCTTTCCAACGAGGCACGGCTTTCCCTCCTGGCTCTTAGGGCGTGGAAGCTGTGGCCAGAGCCGCGGCCCTACCGGAAAATGCTTCGCAGGCTGGCGCGGCCGCGCCAGGTAGGCGCCGGTGGCGCAGAGGCTGACGGCCGCCGCAAAGCCCGCAGCCCCGCGGGCTGTGGGGCCACGCGAGCGGCTGCCAAAGAGCTTTCCAACGAGGCACGGCTTTCCCTCCTGGCTCTTCGGGCGTGGGAGCTGTGGCCAGAGCCGCGGCCCTACCGGAAAATGCTTCGCAGGCTGGCGCGGCCGCGCCAGGTGGGAGCCGGTGGCACCGAGGCTGACGGCCGGTGCAAAGCCCGCAGCCCCACGGGCTGTGGGGCCACGCGACCGGCTGCCAAAGATCTTTCCAGCGAGGCACGGCTTTCCCTCCTGGCTCTTCGGGCGTGGGAGCTGTGGCCAGAGCCGCGGCCCTACCGGAAAATGCTTCGCAGGCTGGCGCGGCCGCGCCAGGTGGGCGCCGGTGGCGCCGAGGCTGATGGCCGCCGCAAAGCCCGCAGCCCCACAGGCTGTGGGGCCACGGTAGCAGCTGCCAAAGAGCTTTCCAACGAGGCACGGCTTTCCCTCCTGGCTCTTACGGCGTGGAAGCTGTGGCCAGAGCCGCGGCCCTACCGGAAAATGCTTCGAAGGCTGGCGCGGCAGCGCCAGGTGGGTGCCGAGGCTGACGGCCGCCGCAAAGCCCACAGTCCCACGGGCTGTGGGGCCACGCGAGCGGCTGCCAAAGAGCTTTCCAGCGAGGCACGGCTTTCCCTCCTGGCTCTTCGGGCGTGGGAGCTGTGGCCAGAGCCGCGGCCCTACCGGAAAATGCTTCGCAGGCTGGCGCGGCCGCGCCAGGTGGGCGCCGGTGGCGCCGAGGCTGACGGCCGCCGCAAAGCCCGCAGCCCCACGGGCTGTGGCGCCACGGTAGCAGCTGCCAAAGAGCTTTCCAACGAGGCACGGCTTTCCCTCCTGGGTCTTCGGGCGTGGGAGCTGTGGCCAGAGCCGCGGCCCTACCGGAAAATGCTTCGCGGGCTGGCGCGGCGGTGCCAAGTGGGCGCCGGTGACGCCGAGGCTGACGGCCGCCGCAAAGCCCGCAGCCCCACGGGCTGTGGGGCCACGCAAGCGGCTGTCAAAGAGCTTTCCAACGAGGCACGGCTTTCCCTCCTGGCTCTTCGGGCGTGGGAGCTTTGGTCAGAGCCGCGGCCCTACCGGAAAATGCTTCGCAGGCTGGCGCGGCGGCGCCAGGTGGGCGCCGGTGGCACCGAGGCTGACGGCCGCCGCAAAGCCCGCAGCCCCACGGGCTGTGGGGCCACGGTAGCAGCTGCCAAAGAGCTTTCCAACGAGGCACGGCTTTCCCTCCTGGCTCTTCGGGCGTGGGAGCTGTGGCCAGAGCCGCGGCCCTACCGGAAAATGCTTCGCGGGCTGGCGCGGCGGCGCCACGTGGGCGCCGGTGACGCCGAGGCTGACGGCCGCCGCAAAGCCCGCAGCCCCACGGGCTGTGGGGCCACGCAAGCGGCTGCCAAAGAGCTTTCCAACGAGGCACGGCTTTCCCTCCTGGCTCTTCGGGCGTGGGAGCTGTGGCCAGAGCCGCGGCCCTACCGGAAAATGCTTCGCAGGCTGGCGCTGCGGCGCCAGGTGGGCGCCGGTGGCGCCGAGGCTGACGGACGCCGCAAAGCCCGCAGCCCCACGGGCTGTGGGGCCACGCGAGCGGCTGCCAAAGAGCTTTCCAACGAGGCACGGCTTTCCCTCCTGGCTCTTCGGGCATGGGAGCTGTGGCCAGAGCCGCGGCCCTACCGGAAAATGCTTCGCGCGCTGGCGCAGCCGCGTCAGGTCGGCGCCGGTGGCGCTGAGGCTGACGGCCGCCGCAAAGCCCGCAGCCCCACGGGCTGTGGGGCCACGCGAGCGGCTGCCAAAGAGCTTTCCAGCGAGGCACGGCTTTCCCTCCTGGCTCTTCGGGCGTGGGAGATGTGGCCAGAGCCGCGGCCCTACCGGAAAATGCTTCGCGGGCTGGCGCGGCGGCGCCACGTGGGCGCCGGTGACGCCGAGGCTGACGGCCGCCGCAAAGCCCGCAGCCCCACGGGCTGTGGGGCCACGCGAGCGGCTGCCAAAGAGCTTTCCAACGAGGCACGGCTTTCCCTCCTGGCTCTTCGGGCGTGGGAGCTGTGGCCAGAGCCGCGGCCCTACCGGAAAATGCTTCGCGGGCTGGCGCGGCGGAGCCACGAGGGCGCCGGTGACGCCGAGGCTGACGGCCGCCGCAAAGCCCGCAGCCCTACGAGCTGTGGGGCCATGCGAGCGGCTGCCAAAGAGCTTTCCAACGAGGCACGGCTTTCCCTCCTGGCTCTTCGGGCGTGGGAGCTGTGGCCAGAGCCGCGGCCCTACCAGAAAATGCTTCGCAGGCTGGCGCGGCGGCGCCACGTGGGCGCCGGTGGCGCCGAGGCTGACGGCCGCCGCAAAGCCCGCAGCCCCACGGGCTGAGGGGCCACGCGAGCGGCTGCCAAAGAGCTTTCCAACGAGGCACGGCTTTCCCTCCTGGCTCTTCGGGCGTGGGAGCTGTGGCCAGAGCCGCGGCCCTACCGGAAAATGCTTCGCACGCTGGCGCGGCCGCGCCAGGTCGGCGCCGGTGGCGCCAAGGCTGACGGCCGCCGCAAAGCCCGCAGCCCCACGGGCTGTGGGGCCACGCGAGCAGCTGCCAAAGAGCTTTCCAACGAGGCACGGCTTTCCCTCCTGGGTCTTCGGGCGTGGAAGCTGTGGCCAGAGCCGCGGCCCTACCGGAAAATGCTTCGCAGGCTGGCGCGGCAGCGCCAGGTGGGCGCCGGCAGCGACGAGGGTGACGGCCGTCACAAAGCCCGCAGCCCCACGGGCTGTGGGGCCACGCGAGCGGCTGCCAAAGAGCTTTCCAACGAGGCACGGCTTTCCCTCCTGGCTCTTCGGGCGTGGGAGCTGTGGCCAGAGCCGCGGCCCTACCGGAAAATGCTTCGCAGGCTGGCGCGGTGGCGCCGAGGCTGACGGCCGCCGCAAAGCCCGCAGCCCCACGAGCTGTGGGGCCACGCGAGCAGCTGCCAAAGAGCTTTCCAACGAGGCACGGCTTTCCCTCCTGGCTCTTTGGGCATGGGAGCCGTGGCCAGAGCCGCGGCCCTACCGGAAAATGCTTCGCAGGCTGGCGCGGCAGTGCCACGTGGGCGCCGGTGGCGCCGAGGCTGACGGCCGCCGCAAAGCCCGCAGCCCCACGGGCTGTAGGGCCACGCGAGCGGCTGCCAAAGTGCAATCCAACAAGGCATGGCTTTCCCTCCTGGCTCTTCGGGCGTCGAGCTGTGGCCAGAGCCACGCCCCTACCGGAAAATTCTTCGCAGGCTAGCGCGGCGGCGCCACGTGGGTTCCGGTGGCGCCGAGGCTGACGGCCGCCGCAAAGCCCGCAGCCCCACGGGCCGTGGGGCCACGCGAGCGGCTGCCAAAGAGCTTTCCAACGAGGCACGGCTTTCCCTCCTGGCTCTTCGGGCGTGGGAGCTGTGGCCAGAGACGCGGCCCTACCGGAAAATGCTTCGCAGGCTGGCGCGGCGGCGCCAGGTGGGCGCCGGTGGCGCCGAGGCTGACGGACGCCGCAAAGCCCGCAGCCCCACGGGCTGTGGGGCCACGCGAGCGGCTGCCAAAGAGCTTTCCAACGAGGCACGGCTTTCCCTCCTGGCTCTTCGGGCGTGGGAGCTGTGGCCAGAGCCGCGGCCCTACCAGAAAATGCTTCGCACGCTGGCGCGGCCGCGTCAGTTCGGCGCCGGTGGCGCTGAGGCTGACGGCCGCCGCAAAGCCCGCAGCCCCACGGGCTGTGGGGCCATGCGAGCGGCTGCCAAAGAGCTTTCCAGCGAGGCACGGCTTTCCCTCCTGGCTCTTCGGGCGTGGGAGATGTGGCCAGAGCCGCGGCCCTACCGGAAAATGCTTCGCGGGCTGGCGCGGCGGCGCCACGTGGGCGCCGGTGACGCCGAGGCTGACGGCCGCCGCAAAGCCCGCAGCCCCACGGGCTGTGGGGCCACGCAAGCGGCTTCCAAAGAGCTTTCCAACGAGGCACGGCTTTCCCTCCTGGCTCTTCGGGCGTGGGAGCTGTGGCCAGAGCCGCGGCCCTACCGGAAAATGCTTCGCACGCTGGCGCGGCCGTGCCAGGTCGGCGCCGTTGGCGCCGAGGCTGACGGCCGCCGCAAAGCCCGCAGCCCCACGGGCTGTGGGGCCATGCGAGCAGCTGCCAAAGAGCTTTCCAACGAGGCACAGCTTTCCATCCTTGCTCTTCGGGCGTGGGAGCTGTGGCCGGAGCCGCGGCCCTACCGGAAAATGCTTCGCAGGCTGGCGCGGCGGCGCCAGGTGTGCGCCGGTGGCGCCGAGGCTCACGGCCGCCGCAAAGCCCGCAGCCCCACGGGCTGAGGGGCCACGCGAGCGGCTGCCAAAGAGCTTTCCAACGAGGCACGGCTTTCCCTCCTGGCTCTTCGGGCGTGGGAGCTGTGGCCAGAGCCGCGGCCCTACCGGAAAATGCTTCGCGGGCTGGCGCGGCGGAGCCACGTGGGCGCCGGTGACGCCGAGGCTGTCGGCCGCCGCAAAGCCCGCAGCCCCACGAGCTGTGGGGCCATGCGAGCGGCTGTCAAAGAGGTTTCCAACGAGGCACGGCTTTCCCTCCTGGCTCTTCGGGGGTGGGAGATGTGGCCAGAGCTGCGGCCCTACCAGAAAATGCTTCGCAGGCTGGCGCGGCGGCGCCAGGTGGGCGCCGGTGGCGCCGAGGCTGACGGCCGCCGCAAAGCCCGCAGCCCCACGGGCTGTGGGGCCACGCGAGCGGCTGCCAAAGAGCTTTCCAACGAGGCACGGCTTTCCCTCCTGGCTCTTCGGGCGTGGGAGCTGTGGCCAGAGCCGCGGCCCTACCGGAAAATGCTTCGCACGCTGGCGCGGCCGTGCCAGGTCGGCGCCGTTGGCGCCGAGGCTGACGGCCGCCGCAAAGCCCGCAGCCCCACGGGCTGTGGGGCCATGCGAGCGGCTGTCAAAGAGCTTTCCAACGAGGCACGGCTTTCCATCCTTGCTCTTCGGGCGTGGGAGCTGTGGCCGGAGCCGCGGCCCTACCGGAAAATGCTTCGCAGGCTGGCGCGGCGGCGCCAGGTGTGCGCCGGTGGCGCCGAGGCTGACGGCCGCCGCAAAGCCCGCAGCCCCACGGGCTGAGGGGCCACGCGAGCGGCTGCCAAAGAGCTTTCCAACGAGGCACGGCTTTCCCTCCTGGCTCTTCGGGCGTGGGAGCTGTGGCCAGAGCCGCGGCCCTACCGGAAAATGCTTCGCGGGCTGGCGCGGCGGAGCCACGTGGGCGCCGGTGACGCCGAGGCTGACGGCCGCCGCAAAGCCCGCAGCCCCACGAGCTGTGGGGCCATGCGAGCGGCTGTCAAAGAGCTTTCCAACGAGGCACGGCTTTCCCTCCTGGCTCTTCGGGCGTGGGAGCTGTGGCCAGAGCCGCGGCCCTACCAGAAAATGCTTCGCAGGCTGGCGCGGCGGCGCCACGTGGGCGCCGGTGGCGCCGAGGCTGACGGCCGCCGCAAAGCCCGCAGCCCCACGGGCTGAGGGGCCACGCGAGCGGCTGCCAAAGAGCTTTCCAACGAGGCACGGCTTTCCCTCCTGGCTCTTCGGGCGTGGGAGCTGTGGCCAGAGCCGCGGCCCTACCGGAAAATGCTTCGCACGCTGGCGCGGCCGCGCCAGGTCGGCGCCGGTGGCGCCAAGGCTGACGGCCGCCGCAAAGCCCGCAGCCCCACGGGCTGTGGGGCCACGCGAGCAGCTGCCAAAGAGCTTTCCAACGAGGCACGGCTTTCCCTCCTGGCTCTTCGGGCGTGGGAGCTGTGGCCAGAGCCGCGGCCCTACCGGAAAATGCTTCGCAGGCTGGCGCGGCAGCGCCAGGTGGGCGCCGGCTGCGACGAGGGTGACGGCCGTCACAAAGCCCGCAGCCCCAGGGGCTGTGGGGCCACGCGAGCGGCTGCCAAAGAGCTTTCCAACGAGGCACGGCTTTCCCTCCTGGCTCTTCGGGCGTGGGAGCTGTGGCCAGAGCCGCGGCCCTACCGGAAAATGCTTCGCAGGCTGGCGCGGCAGTGCCACGTGGGCACGGGTGGCGCCGAGGCTGACGGCCGCCGCAAAGCCTGCAGCCACACAGGCTGTAGGGCCACGCGAGCGGCTGCCAAAGTGCAATCCAACAAGGCATGGCTTTCCCTCCTGGCTCTTCGGGCGTCGAGCTGTGGCCAGAGCCACGCCCCTACCGGAAAATTCTTCGCAGGCTAGCGCGGCGGCGCCACGTGGGTTCCGGTGGCGCCGAGGCTGACGGCCGCCGCAAAGCCCGCAGCCCCACGGGCCGTGGGGCCACGCGAGCGGCTGCCAAAGAGCTTTCCAACGAGGCACGGCTTTCCCTCCTGGCTCTTCGGGCGTGGGAGCTGTGGCCAGAGCCGCGGCCCTACCGGAAAATGCTTCGCGGTTTGGCGCGGAGGCGCCAGGTGGGCGCCGGTGGCGCCGAGGCTGACGGCCGCCGCAAAGCCCGCAGCCCCACGGGCTGTGGGGCCACGCGAGCGGCTGCCAAAGAGCTTTCCAACGAGGCACGGCTTTCCCTCCTGGCTCTTCGGGCGTGGGAGCTGTGGCCAGAGCCGCGGCCCTACCGGAAAATGCTTCGCGGGCTGGCGCGGCGGCGCCACGTGGGCGCCGGTGACGCCGAGGCTGACGGCCGCCGCAAAGCCCGCAGCCCCACGGGCTGTGGGGCCATGCGAGCGGCTGTCAAAGAGCTTTCCAACGAGGCACGGCTTTCCATCCTGGCTCTTCGGGCGTGGGAGCTGTGGCCAGAGCCGCGGCCCTACCGAAAAATGCTTCGCAGGCTGGCGCGGCAGCGCCACGTGGGCGCCGGTGGCGCCGAGGCTGACGGCCGCCGCAAAGCCCGCAGCCCCACGGGCTGTGGGGCCACGCGAGCGGCTGCCAAAGAGCTTTCCAACGAGGCACGGCTTTCCCTCCTGGCTCTTCGGGCGTGGGAGCTGTGGCCAGAGCCGCGGCCCTACCGGAAAATGCTTCGCAGGCTGGCGCGGCGGCGCCAGGTGTGCGCCGGTGGCGCCGAGGCTGACGGCCGCCGCAAAGCCCGCAGCCCCACGGGCTGAGGGGCCACACGAGCGGCTGCCAAAGAGCTTTCCAACGAGGCACGGCTTTCCCTCCTGGCTCTTCGGGCGTGGGAGCTGTGGCCAGAGCCGCGGCCCTACCGGAAAATGCTTCGCGGGCTGGCGCGGCGGCGCCACGTGGGCGCCGGTGACGCCGAGGCTGACGGCCGCCGCAAAGCCCGCAGCCCCACGGGCTGTGGGGCCATGCGAGCGGCTGTCAAAGAGCTTTCCAACGAGGCACGGCTTTCCCTCCTGGTTCTTCGGGCGTGGGAGCTGTGGCCAGAGCCGCGGCCCTACCGGAAAATGCTTCGCAGGCTGGCGCGGCCGCGCCAGGTCGGCGCCGGTGGCGCCAAGGCTGACGGCCGCCGCAAAGCCCGCAGCCCCACGGGCTGTGGGGCCACGCGAGCAGCTGCCAAAGAGCTTTCCAACGAGGCACGGCTTTCCCTCCTGGCTCTTCGGGCGTGGGAGCTGTGGCCAGAGCCGCGGCCCTACCGGAAAATGCTTCGCAGGTTGGCGCGGTGGCGCCGAGGCTGACGGCCGCCGCAAAGCCCGCAGCCCCACGAGCTGTGGGGCCACGCGAGCAGCTGCCAAAGAGCTTTCCAACGAGGCACGGCTTTCCCTCCTGGCTCTTCGGGCATGGGAGCTGTGGCCAAAGCTGCGGCCCTACCGGAAAATGCTTTGCAGGCTGGCGCGGCGGCGCCACGTGGGCGCCGGTGGGGCCGAGGCTGACGGCCGCCGCAAAGCCCGCAGCCCCATGGGCTGTGGGGGCACGCGAGCGGCTTCCAAAGAGCTTTCGAACGAGGCACGGCTTTCTCTCCTGGCTCTTCGGGCGTGGGAGCTGTGGCCAGAGCCGCGGCCATACCGGAAAATGCTTCGCAGGCTGGCGCGGCGGTGCCACGTGGGCGCCGGTTGCGCCGAGGCTGACGGCCGCCGCAAAGCCCGCAGCCACACAGGCTGTGGGGCCACGCGAGCGGCTGCCAAAGTGCAATCCAACAAGGCATGGCTTTCCCTCCTGGCTTTTCGGGCGTCGAGCTGTGGCCAGAGCCACGCCCCTACCAGAAAATTCTTCGCAGGCTGGCGCGGCGACGCCACGTAGGTTCCGGTGGCGCCGAGGCTGACGGCCGCCGCAAAGCCCGCAGCCCCACGGGCTGTGGGGCCACGCGAGCAGCTGCCAAAGAGCTTTCCAACGAGGCACGGCTTTCCCTCCTGGCTCTTCGGGCGTGGGGGCTGTGGCCAGAGCCGCGGCCCTACCGGAAAATGCTTCGCAGGCTGGCGCGGCGGCGCCACGTGGGCGCCGGTGGTGCCAAGGCTGACGGCCGCCGCAAAGCCCGCAGCCCCACGGGCTGTGGGGCCACGCGAGCGGCTGCCAAAGAGCTTTCCAACGAGGCACGGCTTTCCCTCCTGGCTCGTCGGGCATGGGAGCTGTGGCCAGAGCCGCGGCCCTACCGGAAAATGCTTCGGAGGCTGGTGCGGCCGCGCCAGGTGGGCGCCGGTGGCGCCGACGCTGATTGTCGCCGCAAGCCCGCAGCCCCACGGGCTGTGGGGCCACGCGAGCAGCTGCCAAAGAGCTTTCCAACGAGGCACGGCTTTCCCTCCTGGCTCTTCGGGCGTGGGAGCTGTGGCCAGAGCCGCGGCCCTACTGGAAAATGCTTTGCAGGCTGGCGCGGCGGCACCACATGGGCGCCGGTGGGGCCGAGGCTGACGGCCGCCGCAAAGCCCGCAGCCCCATGGGCTGTGGGGGCACGCGAGCGGCTGCCAAAGAGCTTTCGAACGAGGCACGGCTTTCCCTCCTGGCTCTTCGGGCGTGGGAGCTGTGGCCAGAGACGCGGCCATACCGGAAAATGCTTCGCAGGCTGGTGCGGCAGTGCCACGTGGGCGCCGGTGGCACCCAGGCTGACGGCCGCCGCAAAGCCCGCAGCCCCACGGGCTGTGGGGCCACGCGAGCGGCTGCCAAAGAGCTTTCCAACGAGGCACGGCTTTCCCTCCTGGCTCTTCGGGCGTGGGAGCTGTGGCCAGAGCCGCGGCCCTACCGGAAAATGCTTCGGAGGCTGGTGCGGCCGCGCCAGGTGGGCGCCGGTGGCGCCGACGCTGATTGTCGCCGCAAGCCCGCAGCCCCACGGGCTGTGGGGCCACGCGAGCAGCTGCCAAAGAGCTTTCCAACGAGGCACGGCTTTCCCTCCTGGCTCTTCGGGCGTGGGAGCTGTGGCCAGAGCCGCAGCCCTACCGGAAAATGCTTCGCAGGCTGGCGCGGCGGCGCCACGTGGGCGCCGGTGGCGCCGAGGCTGACGGCCGCCGCAAAGCCCGCAGCCCCACGGGGTGTAGGGCCACGAGAGTGGCTGCCAAAGAGCTTTCCAACGAGGCACGGCTTTCCCTCCTGGCTCTTCGGGCGTGGGAGCTGTGGCCAGAGCCGCGGCCCTACCGGAAAATGCTTCGCACGCTGGCGCGGAGGCGCCAGGTGAGCGCCGGTGGCGCCTAGGCTGACGGCCGCCGCAAAGCCCGCAGCCCCACGAGCTGTGGGGCCACGCAAGCGGCTGCCAAAGAGCTTTCCAACGAGGCACGGCTTTCCCTCCTGGCTCTTCGGGCGTGGAAGCTGTGGCTAGAGCCGCGGCCCTACCAGAAAATGCTTCGCAGGCTGGCGCGGCAGCGCCACGTGGGCGCCGGTGGCGCCGAGGCTGACGGCCGCCACAAAGCCCGCAGCCCCACGGGCTGTGGGGCCACGCGAGCGGCTGCCAAAGAGCTTTCCAACGAGGCATGGCTTTCCCTCCTGGCTCTTCGGGCGTGGGAGCTGTGGCCAGAGCCGCGGCCCTACCGGAAAATGCTTCGCAGGCTGGCGCGGCCGCGCCATGTGGGCGGCGGTGGTGCCAAGGCTGACGGCCGCCGCAAAGCCCGCAGCCCCACGGGCTGTGGGGCCACGCGAGCGGCTGCCAAAGAGCTTTCCAACGAGGCACGGCTTTCCCTCCTGGCTCTTCGGGTGTGGGAGCTGTGGCCAGAGCCGCGGCCCTAGCGGAAAATGCTTCGCACGCTGGCGCGGTGGCGCCGAGGCTGACGGCCGCCGCAAAGCCCGCAGCCCCACGGGCTGTGGGGCCACGCGAGCAGCTGCCAAAGAGCTTTCCAACGAGGCACGGCTTTCCCTCCTGGCTCTTCGGGCGTGGGAGCTGTGGCCAGAGCCGCGGCCCTACTGGAAAATGCTTTGCAGGCTGGCGCGGCGGCACCTCATGGGCGCCGGTGACGCCGAGGCTGACGGCCGCCGCAAAGCCCGCAGCCCCACGGGCTGTGGGGCCATGCGAGCGGCTGTCAAAGATCTTTCCAACGAGGCACGGCTTTCCCTCCTGGGTCTTCGGGCGTGGGAGCTGTGGCCAGAGCTGCGGCCCTACCGGAAAATGCTTCGCAGGCTGGCGCGGCGGCGCCACGTGGGCACCGGTGGCGCCGAGGCTGACGGCCGCCGCAAAGCACGCAGCCCCACGGGCTGAGGGGCCACGCGAGCGGCTGCCAAAGAGCTTTCCAACGAGGCACGGCTTTCCCTCCTGGTTCTTCGGGCGTGGGAGCTGTGGCCAGAGCCGCGGCCCTACCGGAAAATGCTTCGCACGCTGGCGCGGCCGCGCCAGGTCGGCGCCGGTGGCGCCAAGGCTGACGGCCGCCGCAAAGCCCGCAGCCCCACGGGCTGTGGGGCCACGCGAGCGGCTGCCAAAGAGCTTTCCAAGGAGGCACGGCTTTCCCTCCTGGCTCTTCGGGCGTGGAAGCTGTGGCCAGAGCCGCGGCCCTACCGGAAAATGCTTCGCAGGCTGGCGCGGCAGCGCCAGGTGGGCGCCGGCAGCGACGAGGGTGACGGCCGTCACAAAGCCCGCAGCCCCACGGGCTGTGGGGCCACGCGAGCGGCTGCCAAAGAGCTTTCCAACGAGGCACGGCTTTCCCTCCTGGCTCTTCGGGCGTGGGAGCTGTGGCCAGAGCCGCGGCCCTACCGGAAAATGCTTCGCAGGCTGGCGCGGCCGCGCCAAGTGGGCGCTGGTGGCGCCGAGGCTGACGGCCGCCGCAAAGCCCGCAGCCCCACGGGCTGTGGGGCCACGCGAGCGGCTGCCAAAGAGCTTTCCAACGAGGCACGGCTTTCCCTCCTGGCTCTTCGGGCGTGGGGGCTGTGGCCAGAGCCGCGGCCCTACCGGAAAATGCTTCGCAGGCTGGCGCGGCGGCGCCACGTGGGCGCCGGTGGTGCCAAGGCTGACGGCCGCCGCAAAGCCCGCAGCCCCACGGGCTGTGGGGCCACGCGAGCGGCTGCCAAAGAGCTTTCCAACGAGGCACGGCTTTCCCTCCTGGCTCGTCGGGCATGGGAGCTGTGGCCAGAGCCGCGGCCCTACCGGAAAATGCTTCGGAGGCTGGTGCGGCCGCGCCAGGTGTGCGCCGGTGGCGCCGACGCTGATTGTCGCCGCAAGCCCGCAGCCCCACGGGCTGTGGGGCCACGCGAGCAGCTGCCAAAGAGCTTTCCAACGAGGCACGGCTTTCCCTCCTGGCTCTTCGGGCGTGGGAGCTGTGGCCAGAGCCGCGGCCCTACTGGAAAATGCTTTGCAGGCTGGCGCGGCGGCACCACATGGGCGCCGGTGGGGCCGAGGCTGACGGCCGCCGCAAAGCCCGCAGCCCCATGGGCTGTGGGGGCACGCGAGCGGCTGCCAAAGAGCTTTCGAACGAGGCACGGCTTTCCCTCCTGGCTCTTCGGGCGTGGGAGCTGTGGCCAGAGACGCGGCCATACCGGAAAATGCTTCGCAGGCTGGTGCGGCAGTGCCACGTGGGCGCCGGTGGCACCCAGGCTGACGGCCGCCGCAAAGCCCGCAGCCCCACGGGCTGTGGGGCCACGCGAGCGGCTGCCAAAGAGCTTTCCAACGAGGCACAGCTTTCCCTCCTGGCTCTTCGGGCGTGGGAGCTGTGGCCAGAGCCGCGGCCCTACCGGAAAATGCTTCGGAGGCTGGTGCGGCCGCGCCAGGTGGGCGCCGGTGGCGCCGACGCTGATTGTCGCCGCAAGCCCGCAGCCCCACGGGCTGTGGGGCCACGCGAGCAGCTGCCAAAGAGCTTTCCAACGAGGCACGGCTTTCCCTCCTGGCTCTTCGGGCGTGGGAGCTGTGGCCAGAGCCGCAGCCCTACCGGAAAATGCTTCGCAGGCTGGCGCGGCGGCGCCACGTGGGCGCCGGTGGCGCCGAGGCTGACGGCCGCCGCAAAGCCCGCAGCCCCACGGGGTGTAGGGCCACGAGAGTGGCTGCCAAAGAGCTTTCCAACGAGGCACGGCTTTCCCTCCTGGCTCTTAGGGCGTGGGAGCTGTGGCCAGAGCCGAGGCCCTACCGGAAAATGCTTCGCAGGCTGGCGTGGCCGCGCCAGGTGGGCGCCGGTGGCGCCGAGGCTGACGGCCGCCGCAAAGCCCGCAGCCCCATGGGCTGTGGGGCCACGCGAGCAGCTGCCAAAGAGCTTTCCAACGAGGCACGGCTTTCCCTCCTGGCTCTTCGTGCATAGGAGCTGTGGCCAGAGCCGAGGCCCTACCGGAAAATGCTTCGCAGGCTGGCGTGGCCGCGCCAGGTGGGCGCCGGTGGCACCGAGGCTGACGGCCGCCGCAAAGCCCGCAGCCCGACGGGCTGTGGGGCCACGTGAGCGGCTGCCAAAGAGCTTTCCAACGAGGCACGGCTTTCCCTCCTGGCTCTTCGGGCGTGGGAGCTGTGGCCAGAGACGCGGCCCTACCGGAAAATGCTTCGCAGGCTGGCGCAGCCGCGCCCGGTGGGCGCCGGTGGCGCCGAGTCTGACGGCCGCCGCAAAGCCCGCAGCCCCACGGGCTGTGGGGCCACGCAAGCAGCTGCCAAAGAGATTTCCAACGAGGCACGTCTTTCCCTCCTGGCTCTTCGGGCGTGGGAACTGTGGCCAGAGCCGCGGCCCTACCGGAAAATGCTTCGCAGGCTGGCGCGGCGGCACCAGGTGGGCGCCGGTGGCGCCGAGGCTGACGGCTGCCGCAAAGCCCGCAGCCCCACGGGCTGTGGGGCCACGCGAGCGGCTGCCAAAGAGCTTTCCAACGAGGCACGGCTTTCCCTCCTGGCTCTTCGGGCGTGGGAGCTGTGGCCAGAGACGCGGCCCTACCGGAAAATGCTTCGCAGGCTGGCGCGGCAGCGCCAGGTGGGTGCCGGTGGCGCCGAGGCTGACGGCCGCCGCAAAGCCCGCAGCCCCACGGGCTGTGGGGCCACGCAGGCAGCTGCCAAAGAGCTTTCCAACGAGGCACGGCTTTCCCTCCTGGCTCTTCGGGCGTGGGAGCTGTGGCCAGAGCCGCGGCCATACCGGAAAATGCTTCGCAGGCTGGCGCGGCCGCGCCAGGTAGGCGCCGGTGGCGCCGAGGCTGACGGCCGCCGCAAAGCCTGCAGCCCCACGGGCTGTGGGGCCAAGCAAGCGGCTGCCAAAGAGCTTTCCAACGAGGCACGGCTTTCCCTCCTGGCTCTTCGGGCGTGGGAGCTGTGGCCAGAGCTGCGGCCCGAGCTGCGGCCCTACCGGAAAATGCTTCGCAGGCTGGCGCGGCCGCGCCAGGTGGGCGCCGGTGGCGCCGAGGCTGAAGGCCGCCGCAAAGCCCGCAGCCCCACGGGCTGTGGGGCCACGCGAGCAGCTGCCAAAGAGCTTTCCAACGAGGCACGGTTTTCCCTCCTGGCTCTTCGGGCATGGGAGCTGTGGCCAGAGCCGCGGCCCTACCGGAAAATGCTTCGCAGGCTGGCGCGGCCACGCCAGGTGGGCGCCGGTGGCACCGAGGCTGACGGCCGCCGCAAAGCCCGCAGCCCCACGGGCTGTGGGGCCACGCGAGCGGCTGCCAAAGAGCTTTCCAACGAGGCACGGCTTTCCCTCCTGGCTCTTCGGGCGTGGGAGCTGTCGCCAGAGCCGCGGCCCTACCGGAAAATGCTCTGCGGGCTGGTGCGGCAGCACCAGGTATGCGCCGGTGGCGTCGAGGCTGACGGCCGCCGCAAAGCCCGCAGCCCCACGGGCTGTGGGGCCACGCGAGCGGCTGCCAAAGAGCTTTCCAACGAGGCACGGCTTTCCCTCCTGGCTCTTCGGGCGTGGGAGCTGTCGCCAGAGCCACGGCCCTACCAGAAAATGCTTCGCGGGCTGGAGCGGCGGCGCCAGGTGGGCGCCGGTGGCGCCGAGGCTGACGGCCGCCGCAAAGCCCGCAGCCGGACGGGCTGTGGGGCCACGCGAGCGGCTGCCAAAGAGCTTTCCAACGAGGCACGGCTTTCCCTCCTGGCTCTTCGGGCGTGGGAGCTGTGGCCAGAGCCGCGGCCCTACCGGAAAATGCTTCGCAGGCTGGCGCGGCAGCGCCACGTGGGCGCCGGTGGCACCCAGGCTGACGGCCGCCGCAAAGCCCGCAGCCCCACGGGCTGTGGGGCCACGCGAGCGGCTGCCAAAGAGCTTTCCAACGAGGCACAGCTTTCCCTCCTCGCTCTTCGGGCGTGGAAGCTGTGGCCAGAACCGCGGCCCTACCAGAAAATGGTTCGCAGGCTGGCGCGGCTGCGCCAGTTGGGCGCCGGTGGCGCCGAGGCTGACGGCCGCCGCAAAGCCCGCAGCCCCACGGGCTGTGGGGCCACGCGAGCGGCTGCCAAAGAGCTTTCCAACGAGGCACGGCTTTCCCTCCTGGCTCTTCGGGCGTGGGAGCTGTGGCCAGAGCCGCGGCCCTACCGGAAAATGCTTCGCAGGCAGGCGCGGCCGTGTCAGGTGGGCGCCGGTGGCGCCGAGGCTGACGGCCGCCGCAAAGCCCGCAGCCAGACGGGCTGTGGGGCCACGCGAGCGGCTGCCAAAGAGCTTTCCAACGAGGCATGGCTTTCCCTCCTCGCTCTTCGGGCGTGGAAGCTGTGGCCAGAACCGCGGCCCTACAAGAAAATGCTTCGCAGGCTGGCGCGGCTGCGCCAGGTGGGCGCCGGTGGCGCCGAGGCTGACGGCCGCCGCAAAGCCCGCAGCCCCACGGGCTGTGGGGCCACGCGAGCGGCTGCCTAAGAGCTTTCCAACGAGGCACGGCTTTCCCTCCTGGCTCTTCGGGCGTGGGAGCTGTGGCCAGAGCCGCGGCCCTACCGGAAAATGCTTCGCGGGCTGGCGCGGCGGCGCCAGGTGGGCGCCGGTGGCGCCGAGGCTGACGGCCGCCGCAAAGCCCGCAGCCCCACGGGCTGTGGGGCCACGCGAGCGGCTGCCAAAGAGCTTTCCAACGAGGCATGGCTTTCCCTCCTGGCTCTTCGGGCGTGGGAGCTGTGGCCAGAGCCGCAGCCCTACCGGAAAATGCTTCGCGGGCTGGCGCGGCGGCGCCAAGTGGGCGCCGGTGGCGCCGAGGCTGACGGCCGCCGCAAAGCCCGCAGCCCCACGGGCTGTGGGGCCACGCGAGCGGCTGCCAAAGAGCTTTCCAACGAGGCACGGCTTTCCCTCCTGGCTCTTCGGGCGTGGGAGCTGTGGCCAGAGCCGCGGCCCTACCGAAAAATGCTTCGCAGGCTGGCGCGGCAGCGCCACGTGGGCGCCGGTGGCACCCAGGCTGACGGCCGCCGCAAAGCCCGCAGCCCCACGGGCTGTGGGGCCACGCGAGCGGCTGCCCAAGAGCTTTCCAACGAGGCACGGCTTTCCCTCCTGGCTCTTCGGGCGTGGGAGCTGTGGCCAGAGCCGCGGCCCTACCGGAAAATGCTTCGCAGGCTGGCGCGGCCGCGCCAGGTGGGCGTCGGTGGCGCTGAGGCTGACGGCCGCCGCAAAGCCCGCAGCCCCACGGGCTGTGGGGCCACGTGAGCGGCTGCCAAGGAGCTTTCCAACGAGGCACGGCTTTCCCTCCTGGCAATTCGGGCGTGGGAGCTGTGGCCAGAGCCGCAGCCCTACCGGAAAATGCTTCGCGGGCTGGCGCGGCGGCGCCAGGTGGGCGCCGGTGGCGCCGAGGCTGACGGCCGCCGCAAAGCCCGCAGCCCCACGGGCTGTGGGGCCACGCGAGCGGCTGCCAAAGAGCTTTCCAACGAGGCACGGCTTTCCCTCCTGGCTCTTCGGGCGTGGGAGCTGTGGCCAGAGCCGCAGCCCTACCGGAAAATGCTTCGCGGGCTGGCGCGGAGGCGCCAGGTGGGCGCCGGTGGCGCCGAGGCTGACGGCCGCCGCAAAGCCCGCAGCCCCACGGGCTGTGGGGCCACGCGAGCGGCTGCCAAAGAGCTTTCCAACGAGGCACGGCTTTACCTCCTGGCTCTTCGGGCGTGGGAGCTGTGGCCAGAGCCGCGGCCCTACCGAAAAATGCTTCGCAGGCTGGCGCGGCAGCGCCACGTGGGCGCCGGTGGCACCCAGGCTGACGGCCGCCGCAAAGCCCGCAGCCCCACGGGCTGTGGGGCCACGCGAGCGGCTGCCAAAGAGCTTTCCAACGAGGCACGGCTTTCCCTCCTGGCTCTTCGGGCGTGGGAGCTGTGGCCAGAGCCGCGGCCCTACCGGAAAATGCTTCGCAGGCTGGCGCGGCGGCGCCACGTGGGCGCCGGTGGCGCCGAGGCTGACGGCCGCCGCAAAGCCCGCAGCCCCACGGGCTGTGGGGCCACGCGAGCGGCTGCCCAGGTGCTTTCCAACGAGGCACGGCTTTCCCTCCTGGCTCTTTGGGCGTGGGAGTTGTCACCATAGCCGTGGCCCTAACCGAAAGTGGTTTGGAGGCTTGCGCAGCGGCACCATCTCGGGCTGCGGGCTTTCCTGCTCCCTTCAGAGTCTCACAACCACCCTTTCCTACTTGGCACCACGCCAGCCTCTAGCATTTCTATTATTAAGTAAAGACAGTGTACGACTTAAATTATACGGAGCGCTACACATCAATACATGCTCAAATTAAGCATAGCCAATGGAAAAATTGGCAATACAGTGGCATCGTATGTTACAATGTGTCAGATGTCATTGAAGACAATGACAGAGCGATACAACGTAAAGCGTAACACAGTACTGGGCAGTGCCAGGCAATACACCATGACAAAATCACCAGTATTTAAGTTCAGAACGGAGTGTAGTCTTACGACAGAATCTCTGATGCCACCTTTAAGCCAGTGACAGGCGGTATAACATCACACGTTACAGTATACAGGGCAGTACAACCCGATTCGCAGAGAAATAAGATCAAATTACAAGACTCCCAATACAGTACAGTACAATGCCAGACCGTCTCAGATGTCGATCAAGACAATGCCAGGGCAACGCAGTGCAAGACATAACGTTATACAGGTCAGTACAAGGCAATACGCAGTCCAATGAATAACAGTAAACTACAATACCCAAACACACTGGCAAACAATGGCAAACAATCCCACATGTCGGTCGAGACAATGACAACGCGCGACGGAACACCGCACAGGGCAGCACAAGGCAGTACACAGTCAAATAAAGAACAGCTGACCAGAAAACCCGCACTACGCTGCCGTACGATCTCAAAACGTCTCGGAGGGCAGTCAAGGCAATTACAGGGCAATACAAAGCACTATGTCGCAGTACACAAGGCAGTACAAGGCAACACTCAGTCAAATAAATAACAGACAGTCAAAAAATTCACAGTGCAGTGAATTCACATGGGTCAGATGGCAACCAAAAGAAGGACAGGGCAATACAAGGCGAGAGGTAACCCAATACGGGGCTGGACAAGGCAATATGCAGTTGTGGCGGGTGGAGCGATTCACTTCAGTCCTGAGAGAAGTAGAGAAACATTTAGAAACATCACCACAGTGATTCGACAAAGGCAGCAGTGAACGTAACATCCCTTTACCAGGTTCCGTGGCCACGTCCCCTGGATAATTTATTGCACAGGGGCCAGGGTCAGACGAGCTGTTAGGGAGACCCTCCCGTTGAGCCACAACCCCCTTGCTTTCTAAACTCCTTCTTGACGAGCAGTCTAAGTGCGGCTGGATCCGATTCCTAGCCCTGGACTTGGGCAACGGTTCACCTCTAAAGGATTGTATCCGCGCCATCAACCCTTTATATCACTGAGCTAAGGCTACGAGGTTTAGCGTGGTATTAGTCACTTACCGAGACTCTGTTGCGGCAAGGGATCTCTCAGCCTTGAGGAGCAGAACCTGAAGCAAGCGTCCCCGCTCAAGGGCACATCCTGGTGCTATGACAGACTATGACAGGCAATACTATGACAGGGCAATACAACGCAAGACGTAACTTTACACAGGGCAGTACAAGGCCAATACACAGTCAAATAGGGAACGACCGATCACAAAATTGATGCACGGTCAAATAGAGTACAACAGTCTAAGAAGCCCTCAATACAGTGCCTGTCAACGCCAGAATACATCAGATGGCTCGCGGCACGGTGAGAGGGCAATACGATGCAAGACTTAGGAAAATACAGGGCAGTACAAAGCAATATGTAGTCAAATATAGAACAGCCGATCAAAAACACCCTCAGTTCGGTGCGGTACAACCCCAGAGAGTGTAAAAGGACAGTTAAGACTATTTCATGGCAACACAACGCACAATGTAACACAATCCACGTTGCTACAATGCAATACAGAATAATATAGGAAACAACCGATCAAAACGCCACAATACGGTGCAGTACAATCCCACACGGTCTCGGGTGGCAGTCAAGACAACTATAGGGCGACACGATCCAAGATGCAACATTACACGACAGAGCAGAACGGAAGACGCAGTCAACTAAATACCAACCGATTAGAAGAACCGCAATACAGTGCGGGAGAAAAGAAAAATAAATGGAGATGCCAGTCAAGACAATGACAGAGCAATACAAGGCAAGAAATAACGCAATACAGGGCAGTACAGTGAAATACACGGTCAAATAAATAACTGATTAAGTATCCCACAATACCATGCGATGCAATGCCAAAACGTGCGAGACAGCAGTCGAGGCAGTGACAGAGCTATACAATGGAAGACATAACGCAGGGCTGTACAACACCGAAACGTATCAGGTGGCACTCAGAACAACAACAGAGCGATACAACGCAAGCCACAACACAATACAAGGTGGTAACAAGGCAATACATGGGTCAAACACAGAACAACGAATAAAACCTGCACAATACGGATCGCTGCAATCCCAGAACATCTAAAGTGACAGTGAACGGAATGACGGGGCAGTACAACGCAAGATACAACACTAGACAGGGCAACACGCATTCAAATAACGCAAAACCGATTAAAAAACCCACAATACACACCAGTACAATGCCGTAACAGATCAGATGGCAGTCCAGGCAAATAGAGGGCAACACAATGCTAAACGTGACACCATACAGGGCTGGACAAGGCAATACGCAGTTGTGGCAGGCCGAGCGGCTAACTTCGCTTCTAAGAGAGAAGCGGTGAAACATTCAGAAACATCAACACAGTGATTCTCCAAAGGCAGCAGCGCACGTGACGGCGCTTTACCAGATTCCATATGGCCACGCACCCCGGATTATTTCCTGCCTAGGGGCCAGGGTCAGACGAGCTGTCTGGGAGACCCTCCCGTTGAGTCACGAGGCTCGGAGAGGACCCCCTTGCTTTCTAAACTCCTTCTCAGAGAGGAGTCTAGGTGCGGCTGGATCCAATTCCTAGCCCCGGACTTGGGCAATGGGTCACCTCTAAAGGATTGTATCTGCGCCATCGACCCTTTATATCACTGAGCTAAGGCTACAAGGTTTTGTATGCTATTAGTCACTTACTGAGAATCTGTTGCGGCAAGGCATATCTCAATCTCGAGGAGCAGAACCTTAATTGAGCGTCCCTGCTCAAGGGGAGATCCTGGCACGGAGGCCCCTGCCATGCAGAAGTCAAAAGGCTCTTGGGCTGTCCACTCTTTATGGGGTAAGCTAATTGACTTATAGTCACATCAGCACAGGAACAAGATATCTAGGTCCCCACCGTGTTGCCAACCATCCCCCAACTTCAAGTACCACTCAGAACAACTCCATGGATGATTGGGGTGCCAAAACGAAGGGGCACCCACACCACCCCAGCAGTCAAATAAGGAACAACCAATGGAACTTTCACAATAAATAAGTACAATCCCAGACAGTCCAAAGTAACAGCCAAGACAATGACAGACCAATACAGTGCAAGACCCAACATCATACAGAGCAGTAAAAGGCAACGCGCAGCCAAGTCAAGAACAGTTAAAATACCCATAATCCAGTGCAGCACTATGACACTGTCCCAAAACACAGTCAAAACAACGACAGAGTAATGCAAGACGAGCCGTAACACAACACAGGGCAGCACAAAGCAATACACAGTCACACAAAGAACAGCCAATTAAAAAACCCACAACAGAACGCCCTACAATCTCAGGAAGTCTCAGAGGGCAGTCACGGCAAATACAGGGCAATACGGTGCAAGATAACACAATACAGGCCACTGCCAGCCAATACTCAGTCAAATAAATAACAGACAGTCAAAAAATTCACAATGCAGTGCACTACTATGACACCATGGGTCAGGTGGCAATCATGACAACGACAGGGCAATACAAGGCAATACGTAACCCAACACGGGGCCGGACAAGGCAACATGCAGTTGTGGCAGGTGGAGCCATTCACTTCACTCCTAAGAGAAAAGTAGAGAAACATTCAGAAACATCAACACAGTGATTCTCCAAAGGCAGTAGTGCACGTGACGGCGCTTTATCAGGTTCCGTGGCCACGTACCCTGGATTATTTCCTGCCTAGGGGCCAGGGTCAGACAAGCTGTCTGGGAGACCCTCCCCTTGAGTCACGAGGCACGGAAAGGACCCCCTTGCTTTCTAAACTCCTTCTCCGAGAGGAGTCTAGGTGCGGCTGGATCCCATCCTCGCCCCGGACTTGGGCAACGGTTCACCTCTAAAGGATCATGTCTGCGTGATCAAACCCTTTGTATCGCTCAGCTAAGATGGCAAAGTCTGGCATGCTGTTAGTCACTTACCCAGAATCTGTTGCGGCAAGGCTTCTCTCAGCCTCCAGGAGCAGAACCTTAAGTGAGTGTCCCCGGGAAATGCTGGCAAACAGGCCGCTGCCTTGCAAGAAAGCTCCAAGGGCTCTTGGTCTGTCCGCTAGGTCTCTAGCAAGCTAACTGACTCACAGTGTCTTGACTCTGGTGCCAGCCATCCCACAAAGTTCAAGTGC
Organism: Chroicocephalus ridibundus; assembly: GCF_963924245.1. Lineage (NCBI taxonomy): Eukaryota > Metazoa > Chordata > Aves > Charadriiformes > Laridae > Chroicocephalus > Chroicocephalus ridibundus. The sequence goes on from NW_026961668.1 coordinate 55,869, forward strand.
CACTCGTAGCGACTCCTGCTGGTCGTTATAGCTCGAGCAGCAGCCTGGAGGAAAAAGGGGGGGTGACATCGCAACAGCGGTCAAATACAGAACAACCGGTTAAAAATTGCACAATACAGTGCCAGAGACTCTAAAATAACTGGCAAGACAACGACAGGGCAACACCATGCAAGATCTAACCTTACACAGGGCAGTACAAGGCAACATACAATCAAATGCAGAGCAGACAATGGAAGATTTGACGGTACAGTGCCACGCAACGGTAGAATATATCAGATGTCGGTCACCACAATGACAGAGCAATACAAGGCAAGACGTAACGCGATACGGGGCCCTACCAGGCGACACAGTCAAGGAAACAACAACCCATGAAAGAATTCACAATACAGCGCGGTCCTAGGACGGAACGTGTAAAATGACCGTCGAGACAGTGACAGGGCAATACAATGCAAGACACAACACCATACCAGGTGGTAACAAGGCAACATGCAGCCAAACGAAGAACAACCGATTAAGAAACCCAGCATACGTTCAACTGTAATACCAGAAAAGATCAGAAGGCAGTCAAGACAACGACAGCACACTATAACATGAGAAGTAACACAATACACAGCAGTACAAGGCATTACACAGTCAAATAAAGAAGAACCCATTAAAAACCACACAATATAGTGCAGTGCGATGCCAGAGTAGATCAGAAGGCAGTCGAGACTATGACGGGGCAATATAATGCAAGATGTTACACAATACAGGGCGGTACAAGGCATTAGAAAGCCAGATGAAGAACAACCGATTAAAAAACCCGCAATACAGCGTGGTACGAGGCCCGAACAGATCAGAAGGCAGTCAAGGCTACGACGGGGCAATATAACACGAGACATAACGCAATAGAGGGCGGTACAAGGCATTACACAGTCAAAGAACAACCGATTAAAAAAAACAAAACACGCAACACGGTGTGGTACGATGCCAGAATAGATCACAGAGCAATCAAGAGCGTGACGGGGCAACACGATGCGAAACCGATACCGAGTGAGGCGGAGCAATACTATTGCAAATATACAAGAACATAGTACGGAACCAAATTCTTAAGCGTACGACACAAGACCATCTCAAATGGCAGTCAAGGAAGTTACTGAGCAACGTAATCCCGATTTGCACAAAATGGTGCCATCAGGCACCATCGCGTCCGTCAACACTAAGTTGTACTGCAATATCCCCCGCATCACACGCGCCGTACCCTTCTGCTCACCTGCTCCGCATGGATTCCGGGTTTGGACTTTGTGGCACACTCTGGTTCTGGCACCTAAAACACCTAAGACACACAATATTACTGTTGAGCTTACGGGAAACCACCACCCCCATGCGCTACCTCTCTGCTACCCAGCTCACCTCCAACGCTCGTCCGGCTCCGGATGCCTGCGGCGCCTGCAAAACCAAAGACAAACACTCCCCTGAGCTGCAATGTAGCACTGGGCTATTAGACACCAACGTGTCCACAACCGCCTCACTTGCTGGGACTACTCAGTGGGCGTGCAGCATCGCCCCTCTGACCCTGCATGTCACACCAACCGAAGAAACACACGCCGAGATACTGCCCAAAACCCTACCAAATTCCCCATCTCCCACTCCCTCACCTTGCCCGCCCATCCTCCCCCGAGGCGTGCAACCTGAAGGCTCGCAAACCACCCATAAAACCCAACAGACATGGGTTGCTTTAAAACTTGAAAGTTGCTCCCTCTGAGGCAGATGTGATAAGGTCAGCAGCGGCGAGTGGGATGAAGTGACTGACTCATCCCCATCCCCACATCCCATGTCATTCATTGCTTCAAAACTTCAAATTGGAAAGAACCAATACATACAATACTCAGAGCCACATCTTCTCTCTAATACCACGTGCTGACTCACCTTCTTACATTGCTCTCCTCTCCTACGCTGCCCCGCCAAGCTTGTCCTGTTGCATCTGCAAGAACGACATCAGAGAAATCACCCTGAGGCAGAGCAATAGAGTCATAACAACAAAAAGTCTTGCACCTTTTTACAAATACCATCTAAGGTCCAAATACAACCGTACACAAAGAAAATTACAAAAAAAAAATCTGCACCAAAACCAGTCGTACCCTCTTCCACATGAACTCTTCTTCACTGCTGCTGTATTGCCTTCCCAACATGCCTCTGCTCTTCCCAAACAAAACAGAAGAGGTGTCTACACAGCCTCCCAATGGCTACCCTGAGATAACTCTAACACCTTTGCCCCGATCTACTGGGATTCATGTACTGCATATAGACTCTCCACAGGATTCCGCCCACCCTGGACACTACGTGCCCAGGCAGGGCAGCCCCGAGCCAAACACTCACGGTTACGGACAGACACTACACGGAACGCTACGAACGACACGCCTCAAAGATGAGAGAAAACTCTCAGCAAGAAAGATGACACGGGGACCAAAGTCACCGTCGTGCAAGAAAATCTGTGGGATCGTGATGATGTCAACATGAAGACGCTCTACGGAACCCCCTGAAGCAAACTGTAGAACGTGATGGTACGTAATAAGAATGGACTGTTGAGCCCGCTAAGATGGACATGCAGGAAGTCTGGCTTCAAGACCTAAGAACGTAACGACGCAGGGAAGAACTCCCAGACATGGAAGCGGGCCGTCCAGAAACTTCCGAGAGGCAAGATTGATGCACGCTTTAAGATGCTAACGCAAGAAGAGCATCAGATGAATGGTGCTACGCCCACAGGCCCAAGCATTCGAGACCCTAAGGATGACGCCCAGGGCCCCACGTCGTGCTCCTGGAGCTCAAAGATGACCTCGAGACCCAAGAAGGGGCGAAGATACACAACACAGACCACATGAACGACATGACAACACGCACAGGCTGGAACTGCCCTGCCCGGGACACGCTAGCGTCACACTGAACAGTAAGCAACATCCTTTACCTTCCTAAATATGACTGTGCCCCGGGACAGCCCTCGCCACTACGCTAACGTCAAAGACCCCATTTTGCAATTGTCCACCTCGGCCCCTCTCCGGCGCCTGACTGTCAACTTAGCTTTTGGAGGGCCAGGCATCTGAATCCTTCTTCGATGCGGTCCGCAAAAACCAGCCATCCGATACATTTCCGCAGTCACCAGGTTCCTCCTCTTCCTCTGCAAAAGGAAAATAAAACATAATCCCAGAGGCCGCCACAGCACCAGCAATAAGCATCCTGAGAGGAGATGCCAACCTCTTCGACGACACCCTCAGCCTCCCGAATGCCGTGGCGTTCTGCTCGCCCGCTCCGCGCCGATTCCGGAGTCCGAGGCTGCAGTGATAGTTATTCACAGCACCTAAGAGACCAAGAAACACAACATTACCACTGCGCTTCTGCCAAACCGCCACACCATCAACTCCTATCTTCTGTCTTCATTCACATGAAAAAAAAAAGTACCCAATTGTATTCATAGAGGCGCCAGTCACATCTTCCCTCTAATGCCACATGCCGAGCCACCTCCGTACAGCGCTCCTCTCGGCTCCCCTACGTCACCCTGCACATCTCATCTCTCGGCATCTAAAAAGAGAAAAAAAAAAATCCAACATTACCCCGATGCAGAGCGATAGCTTAATTCCAAAGGTCTTGTTTCTACTTCGGAACACTGTTCAATTAGATCCAACTACAGCCTGCCATCAAAAAAAAAAAAAAAACACAGAAAAAGCCCACAAACATTACACCCCACACAAAGCAGCCTGAACATCTTTGAGATACTGCGTCCTTCACTGACTGCGAACAGCCTCTCCGACTTGGCTCTGCTTATGCCAACACCCACTAATAAAACACCCACGCACCCAACCTACTGAGAGCAAATTAATTCCAGACGACTACCCAACCTTTGCCTCGGTCTCCACAGATCCACATATTAACTGTAGACTCTCGTCACTATTCTGCCTGCCCTGGACTCTACACACCCGAGCAGGGGGGCTCCGAGCCAGACACACACACAAGCACAGACCAACACTACACAAAACACTAAAAACAACGCACCTCAAGGATGAGAGAAAACTCTCAGCAAGAAGGATGACACTGGGACCAAAGTCATCGTCGGGCAAGACAGCCTGCAGGACTGTGATGGAGACAATGTGAAGAGGCTCCACAGAACCCCCTGAAACAAAGTGTAGAACTTCACAGTTCCTGAGAAGGGACTGTTGAGCCTGACAAGATGGACACGCAGGAAGCCTAGCTTCAAGACCTAAGAACTTAACGACACAGGGAAGAAGCTCCAGTCGCTGAAGCGGGCCATCCAGAAAGTTCCAAGATGCAAGACCGATGCACGCTTTAAGATGCTAATGCAAGAAGAGAGGCAGACGGTTGGTGCTACACCCACGGGTGCAGGTGTTCGACACCATAAGGATGGCACCCAATGCACATTCTGTGCTCCTGGAGCTTAAAGATGATCTCGAGACCCAAAAAAAGGGTCTAGGATGCAAAACACAGACCACACGAACGACACGACAACACACACAGGCTGCAACTGCCCTGCCTAGGATGCGCTAACATCACACTGGACAGTAAGCTACATTGTTTACCTGCCCAAAGGAGACTGTGCCCCAGAACAGCCCTCCCCCCTACACTAACGTCAAAGACCCCATTACACAATTGTCAGCCTCCACCCCTCTCCAGTGCTGGTCTCTCAACTTAGCTTTTGGAGGGCTAGCATCTGATTCCATCCTCAACATAGTCCACAAAACACAACCATCCGATACGTTCCTGCAGTCACCGGCTTACTCTTCCTCTGCAAAAGGAAAAGGAAAAGAGAAAGTCATCACAAAAGCAGCCACAACACCAGCAATAAGCATCCTGAGAGGAGATGATGACCTCCTCCACAAAACCCCTCAAGCCTCCTGAATGCTGATGCAGTCTGATTGCCTGCTCCACACAGATTCTAGAGTCGGATGCTGTAGCGACAGTTATTCACGGCACCTAAGATACCAAGAAACACAGCATTTGCACTGCGCTTCTGCCAAACCACCAGTCCTGTGCTCCTCCTCAATACTATCTGTCTTGCCTCAAATGCGAGAGCCTAGAGCAGACTAGATACCATCGACAGCCAAACCCAATTACAAAACTGGTTTGAGAAAGACACAGGAACCCGCCTCCCTTTCCTAGCCATCCCCGTCCTGAACCATCAGGGAAGGAGGCCCACTGCTTCCCCACAACTCCTGCCCCTTATTTTCCAATTGCTCCTCAGGACCTGCTGTTCTGAGCCCTGCCCTGTGTTTGGCAGGCACCTCCTGTCTTCCGCCTTCATAGAGACTCCGGGCTCTGCTACAGACCTGGAAAGGAGGGAAAACAGTTACAGAACCTACTGGTAGCCTCCCGCAAGAGCTTCAGGGCCACTGTGATACCCTGCATGCTCTGGGGGAAAATGATGAGCCATCCCTGCTGCTTCCTCAAAACAAACAAACTCAATATATAGATACGTACAAAACACTCACCCTAAATCCTACTCCAGTATCTCATAACACACACAATTAAGACTAATAAAAACACCAACTAACATAGTGTACATCAAAATTGGAAAAAAACACAAGATTTCATCTTCAATGAAGTCAGAAATTATAGTAAAACACGCCACCTGCCATAAGCAAAAAAAAAAAAAGATACATACTATTAAGCCATTTAAACAAACCAAATGCTCCCTACAAAACTAAAGATATCGGGGGGGAAAAAAAAAAGATAACATACAACTCCACTTTCTATGACAACCACCCTTACATTGAGAAGTCTTACCTCTGATGTCTTACCTACGCTACTTTAAACGCTAAAACAAGCCTTCCCGATCAGCTGCACAAGCTCCAAAACGACGCTTAAAAAACTACAGAGCTCTGACCCTGGAAAAGACCAGCAGCAGAACAAAGTCCTGCCCTGAAGCTGTGGCTCATATACCCCGGGCCCCACCTGAGGCCCTCAGGCCCCACCCACCACCTTTCCCAGAATCCCCTGGGTAAAGGGTGGGGCCAACCCCCAGAAGCATAAAAGCACCTGAAGGTGCAGCAGGTGTTGTTATTTGCTTTAAGTTTACCATTTACAAAGTAGTGAAGAGTGACCCTCTTCGCAGGCTGGCGCAGCGGCGCCACGTGGGCGACGAGGCTGACGGCCGCCGCAAAGCCCGCAGACCCACGGGCTGTGGGGCCACGCAAGCGGCTGCCAAAGAGCTTTCCAACGAGGCACGGCTGTCCGTCCTGGCTCTTCAGGTGTTGGAGCTGTGGCCAGAGCCCTGGCCCTACCGGAAAATGCTTCGCAGGCTGGCGCGGCGGCACCACATGGGCGCCGCTGGCGCCGAGGCTGACGGCCGCCGCAAAGCCCGCAGCCCCACGGGCTGTGGGGCCACGCGAGCGGCTGCCAAAGAGCTTTCCAACGAGGCATGACTTTCCCTCCTGGCTCTTCGGGCGTGGGAGCTGTGGCCAGAGCCGCCGCCCTACCCGAAAATGCTTCGCAGGCTGGCGCGGCGGCGCCACGTGGGCGCCGGTGGTGCCGAGGCTGACGGCCGCCGCAAAGCCCGCAGCCCCACGGGCTGTGGGGCCACGCGAGCAGCTGCCAAAGAGCTTTCCAACGAGGCACGGCTTTCCCTCCTGGCTCTTCGGGCGTGGGAGCTGTGGCCAGAGCCGCGGCCCTACTGGAAAATGCTTCGCAGGCTGGTGCGGCAGCGGCAGGTGGCGCCGGTGGCGCCGAGGCTAACGGCCGCTTCAAAGCCCGCAGCCCCACGGGCTGTGGGGCCACGGTAGCAGCTGCCAAAGAGCTTTCCAACGAGGCACGGCTTTCCCTCCTGGCTCTTCGGGCGTGGGAGCTGTGGCCAGAGCCGCGGCCCTACCGGAAAATGCTTCGCAGGCTGGCGCGGCGGCGCCACGTGGGCGCCGGTGGCGCCGAGGCTGACGGCCGCCGCAAAGCCCGCAGCCCCACGGGCTGTGGGGCCACGCGAGCGGCTGCCAAAGAGCTTTCCAACGAGGCACAGCTTTCCCTCCTGGCTCTTCGGGCGTGGGAGCTGTGGCCAGAGACGCAGCCCTACCGGAAAATGCTTCGCAGGCTGGCGCGGCGGCGCCGGTGGCGCCGAGGCTGACAGCCGCCGCAAAGCCCGCAGCCGCACGGGCTGTGGGGCCACGGTAGCAGCTGCCAAAGAGCTTTCCAATGAGGCACGGCTTTCCCTCCTGGCTCTTCGGGCATGGGAGCTGTGGCCAGAGCCGCAGCCCTACCAGAAAATGCTTTGCAGGCTGGCGCGGCGGCGCCAGGTGGGCGCCGCTGGCGCCGAGGCTGACGGCCGCCACAAAGCCCGCAGCCCTACGGGCTGTGGGGCCACGCGAGCGGCTGCCAAAGAGCTTTCCAACGAGGCACGGCTTTCCCTCCTGGCTCTTCGGACGTGGGAGCTGTGGCCAGAGCCGCGGCCCTACCGGAAAATGCTTCGCAGGCTGGCGCGGCGGCGCCACGTGGGTGCCAGTGGCGCCGAGGCTGACGGCCGCCGCAAAGCCCGCAGCCCCACGGGCTGTGGGGCCACGCGAGCGGCCGCCAAAGAGTTTTCCAACGAGGCACGGCTTTCCCTCCTGGCTCTTTGGGCGTGGGAGCTGTGGCCAGAGCCGCGGCCCTACCGGAAAATGCTTCACGGGGTGGCGCGGCGGCGCCACGTGGGCACCGGTGGCGCCAGGGCTGAGGCCGCCGCAAAGTCCGCAGCCACACGGGCTGTGGGGCCACGCGAGCGGCTGCCATACAGCTTTCCAACGAGGCACGGCTTTCCCTCCTGGCTCTTCGGGCGTGGGAGCTGTGGCCAGAGCCGCGGCCCTACCGGAAAATGCTTCGCAGGCTGGCGCGTCCGCGCCAGGTGGCGCCCGTGGCGCCGAGGCTGACGGCCGCCGCAAAGCCCGCAGCCGCACGGGCTGTGGGGCCACGGTAGCAGCTGCCAAAGAGCTTTCCAACGAGGCACGGCTTTCCCTCCTGGCTCTTCGGGCGTGGGAGCTGTGGCCAGAGCCGCGGCCCTACCGGAAAATGCTTCGCAGTCTGGCGCGGCGGCGCCACGTGGGCGCCGGTGGCGCCGAGGCTGACGGCCGCCGCAAAGCCCGCAGCCCCACGGGCTGTGGGGCCACGCGAGCAGCTGCCAAAGAGCTTTCCAACGAGGCACGGCTTTCCCTCCTGGCTCTTTGGGCGTGGGAGCTGTGGCCAGAGCCGCGGCCCTACCGGAAAATGCTTCGCAGGCTGGCGCGGCGGCGCCACGTGGGCGCCGGTGGTGCCGAGGCTGACGGCCGCCACAAAGCCCACCGCCCCACGGGCTGTGGGGCCACGCGAGCGGCTGCCAAAGAGCTTTCCAACGAGGCACGGCTTTCCCTCCTGGCTCTTCGGGCGTGGGAGCTGTGGCCAGAGCCGCGGCCCTACCGGAAAATGCTTCGCAGGCTGGCGCGGCGGCGCCACGTGGGCGCCGGTGGTGCCGAGGCTGACGGCCGCCGCAAAGCCCGCAGCCCCACGGGCTGTGGGGCCACGCGAGCGGCTGCCAAAGAGCTTTCCAACGAGGTAAGGCTTTCCCTCCTGGCTCTTCGGGCGTGGGAGCTGTGGCCAGAGCCGCGGCCCTACCGGAAAATGCTTCGCAGGCTGGCGCGGCAGCGCCACGTGGGCGCCGGTGGTGCCGAGGCTGACGGCCGCCGCAAAGCCCGCAGCCCCACGGGCTGTGGGGCCACGCGAGCGGCCGCCAAAGAGTTTTCCAACGAGGCACGGCTTTCCCTCCTGGCTCTTTGGGCGTGGGAGCTGTGGCCAGAGCCGCGGCCCTACCGGAAAATGCTTCACGGGGTGGCGCGGCGGCGCCACGTGGGCACCGGTGGCGCCAGGGCTGAGGCCGCCGCAAAGTCCGCAGCCACACGGGCTGTGGGGCCACGCGAGCGGCTGCCATAGAGCTTTCCAACGAGGCACGGCTTTCCCTCCTGGCTCTTCGGGCGTGGGAGCTGTGGCCAGAGCCGCGGCCCTACCGGAAAATGCTTCGCAGGCTGGCGCGTCCGCGCCAGGTGGCGCCCGTGGCGCCGAGGCTGACGGCCGCCGCAAAGCCCGCAGCCGCACGGGCTGTGGGGCCACGGTAGCAGCTGCCAAAGAGCTTTCCAACGAGGCACGGCTTTCCCTCCTGGCTCTTTGGGCGTGGGAGCTGTGGCCAGAGCCGCGGCCCTACCGGAAAATGCTTCGCAGGCTGGCGCGGCGGCGCCACGTGGGCGCCGGTGGTGCCGAGGCTGACGGCCGCCGCAAAGCCCGCAGCCCCACGGGCTGTGGGGCCACGCGAGCGGCTGCCAAAGAGCTTTCCAACGAGGCACGGCTTTCTCTCCTGGCTCTTCGGGCGTGGGAGCTGTGGCCAGAGCCGCGGCCCTACCGGAAAATGCTTCGCAGGCTGGCGCGGCGGCGCCACGTGGGCGCCGGTGGCGCCGAGGCTGACGGCCGCCGCAAAGCCCGCAGCCCCACGGGCTGTGGGGCCACGCGAGCGGCTGCCAAAGAGCTTTCCAACGAGGCACGGCTTTCCCTCCTGGCTCTTCGGGCGTGGGAGCTGTGGCCAGAGACGCAGCCCTACCGGAAAATGCTTCGCAGGCTGGCGCGGCGGCGCCACGTGGGTGCCAGTGGCGCCGAGGCTGACGGCCGCCGCAAAGCCCGCAGCCCCATGGGCTGTGGGGCCACGCGAGCGGCCGCCAAAGAGTTTTCCAACGAGGCACGGCTTTCCCTCCTGGCTCTTTGGGCGTGGGAGCTGTGGCCAGAGCCGCGGCCCTACCGGAAAATGCTTCACGGGGTGGCGCGGCGGCGCCACGTGGGCGCCGGTGGCGCCAGGGCTGAGGCCGCCGCAAAGTCCGCAGCCACACGGGCTGTGGGTCCACGCGAGCGGCTGCCATAGAGCTTTCCAACGAGGCACGGATTTCCCTCCTGGCTCTTCGGGCGTGGGAGCTGTGGCCAGAGCCGCGGCCCTACCGGAAAATGCTTCGCAGGCTGGCGCGGCGGCGCCACGTGGGCGCCGGTGGCGCCAGGGCTGAGGCCGCCGCAAAGTCCGCAGCCACACGGGCTGTGGGGCCACGCGAGCGGCTGCCATACAGCTTTCCAACGAGGCACGGCTTTCCCTCCTGGCTCTTCGGGCGTGGGAGCTGTGGCCAGAGCCGCGGCCCTACCGGAAAATGCTTCGCAGTCTGGCGCGGCGGCGCCACGTGGGCGCCGGTGGCGCCGAGGCTGACGGCCGCCGCAAAGCCCGCAGCCCCACGGGCTGTGGGGCCACGCGAGCAGCTGCCAAAGAGCTTTCCAACGAGGCACGGCTTTCCCTCCTGGCTCTTTGGGCGTGGGAGCTGTGGCCAGAGCCGCGGCCCTACCGGAAAATGCTTCGCAGGCTGGCGCGGCGGCGCCACGTGGGCGCCGGTGGTGCCGAGGCTGACGGCCGCCGCAAAGCCCGCAGCCCCACGGGCTGTGGGGCCACGCGAGCGGCTGCCAAAGAGCTTTCCAACGAGGTAAGGCTTTCCCTCCTGGCTCTTCGGGCGTGGGAGCTGTGGCCAGAGCCGCGGCCCTACCGGAAAATGCTTCGCAGGCTGGCGCGGCAGCGCCACGTGGGCGCCGGTGGTGCCGAGGCTGACGGCCGCCGCAAAGCCCGCAGCCCCACGGGCTGTGGGGCCACGCGAGCGGCCGCCAAAGAGTTTTCCAACGAGGCACGGCTTTCCCTCCTGGCTCTTTGGGCGTGGGAGCTGTGGCCAGAGCCGCGGCCCTACCGGAAAATGCTTCACGGGGTGGCGCGGCGGCGCCACGTGGGCACCGGTGGCGCCAGGGCTGAGGCCGCCGCAAAGTCCGCAGCCACACGGGCTGTGGGGCCACGCGAGCGGCTGCCATAGAGCTTTCCAACGAGGCACGGCTTTCCCTCCTGGCTCTTCGGGCGTGGGAGCTGTGGCCAGAGCCGCGGCCCTACCGGAAAATGCTTCGCAGGCTGGCGCGTCCGCGCCAGGTGGCGCCCGTGGCGCCGAGGCTGACGGCCGCCGCAAAGCCCGCAGCCGCACGGGCTGTGGGGCCACGGTAGCAGCTGCCAAAGAGCTTTCCAACGAGGCACGGCTTTCCCTCCTGGCTCTTTGGGCGTGGGAGCTGTGGCCAGAGCCGCGGCCCTACCGGAAAATGCTTCGCAGGCTGGCGCGGCGGCGCCACGTGGGCGCCGGTGGTGCCGAGGCTGACGGCCGCCACAAAGCCCACCGCCCCACGGGCTGTGGGGCCACGCGAGCGGCTGCCAAAGAGCTTTCCAACGAGGCACGGCTTTCCCTCCTGGCTCTTCGGGCGTGGGAGCTGTGGCCAGAGCCGCGGCCCTACCGGAAAATGCTTCGCAGGCTGGCGCGGCGGCGCCACGTGGGCGCCGGTGGTGCCGAGGCTGACGGCCGCCGCAAAGCCCGCAGCCCCACGGGCTGTGGGGCCACGCGAGCGGCTGCCAAAGAGCTTTCCAACGAGGTAAGGCTTTCCCTCCTGGCTCTTCGGGCGTGGGAGCTGTGGCCAGAGCCGCGGCCCTACCGGAAAATGCTTCGCAGGCTGGCGCGGCAGCGCCACGTGGGCGCCGGTGGTGCCGAGGTTGATGGCCGCCGCAAAGCCCGAAGCCCCACGGGCTGTGGGGCCACGCGAGCGGCTGCCAAAGAGCTTTCCAACGAGGCACGGCTTTCTCTCCTGGCTCTTCGGGCGTGGGAGCTGTGGCCAGAGCCGCGGCCCTACCGGAAAATGCTTCGCAGGCTGGCGCGGCGGCGCCACGTGGGCGCCGGTGGCGCCGAGGCTGACGGCCGCCGCAAAGCCCGCAGCCCCACGGGCTGTGGGGCCACGCGAGCGGCTGCCAAAGAGCTTTCCAACGAGGCACGGCTTTCCCTCCTGGCTCTTCGGGCGTGGGAGCTGTGGCCAGAGACGCAGCCCTACCGGAAAATGCTTCGCAGGCTGGCGCGGCGGCGCCACGTGGGTGCCAGTGGCGCCGAGGCTGACGGCCGCCGCAAAGCCCGCAGCCCCATGGGCTGTGGGGCCACGCGAGCGGCCGCCAAAGAGTTTTCCAACGAGGCACGGCTTTCCCTCCTGGCTCTTTGGGCGTGGGAGCTGTGGCCAGAGCCGCGGCCCTACCGGAAAATGCTTCACGGGGTGGCGCGGCGGCGCCACGTGGGCGCCGGTGGCGCCAGGGCTGAGGCCGCCGCAAAGTCCGCAGCCACACGGGCTGTGGGTCCACGCGAGCGGCTGCCATAGAGCTTTCCAACGAGGCACGGATTTCCCTCCTGGCTCTTCGGGCGTGGGAGCTGTGGCCAGAGCCGCGGCCCTACCGGAAAATGCTTCGCAGGCTGGCGCGGCGGCGCCGGTGGCGCCGAGGCTGACGGCCGCCGCAAAGCCCGCAGCCGCACGGGCTGTGGGGCCACGGTAGCAGCTGCCAAAGAGCTTTCCAACGAGGCACGGCTTTCCCTCCTGGCTCTTCAGGCGTGGGAGCTGTGGCCAGAGCCGCGGCCCTACCGGAAAATGCTTCGCAGGCTGGCGCGGCCGCGCCAGGTGGGCGCCGGTGGTGCCGGGGCTGACGGCCTCCGCAAAGCCTGCAGCCCCACGGGCTGTGGGGCCTCGCGAGCGGCTGCCAAAGAGCTTTCCAGCGAGGCACGGCTTTCCCTCCTGGCTCTTCGGGCGTGGGAGCTGTGGCCAGAGCCGCGGCCCTACCTGAAAATGCTTCGCAGGCTGGCGCGGCGGCGCCACGTGGGCGCCTATGGCGCCGAGGCTGACGGCCGCCGCAAAGCCCGCAGCCCCACGGGCTGTGGGCCACGCGAGCGGCTGCCAAAGAGCTTTCCAACGAGGCACGGCTTTCCCTCCTGGCTCTTCGGGCGTGGGAGCTGTGGCCAGAGCCGCGGCCCTAAAGAAAAATGCTTCGCGGGCTGGCGCGGAGGCGCCAGGTGGGCGCTGGTGGCGCCGAGGCTGACGGCCACCGCAAAGCCCGCAGCCCCACGGGCTGTGGGGCCACGTGAGCGGCTGCCAAAGAGCTTTCCAACGAGGCACGGCTTTCCCTCCTGGCTCTTCGGGCGTGGGAGCTGTGGCCAGAGCCGCGGCCCTACCTGAAAATGCTTCGCAGGCTGGCGCGGCGGCGCCAGGTGGGCGCCGGTGGCGCCGAGGCTGACGGCCGCCGCAAAGCCCGCAGCCCCACGGGCTGTGGGGCCACGCGAGCGGCTGCCAAAGAGCTTTCCAACGAGGCACGGCTTTCCCTCCTGGCTCTTCGGGCGTGGGAGCTGTGGCCAGAGCCGCGGCCCTACCTGAAAATGCTTCGCAGGCTGGCGCGGCGGCGCCACGTGGGCGCGGGTGGCGCCGAGGCTGACGGCCGCCGCAAAGCCCGCAGCCCCACGGGCTGTGGGGCCACGTGAGCGGCTGCCAAAGAGCTTTCCAACGAGGCACGGCTTTCCCTCCTGGCTCTTCGGGCGTGGGAGCTGTGGCCAGAGCCGCGGCCCTACCGGAAAATGCTTCGCAGGCTGGCGCGGCCGCGCCAGGTGGGCGCCGGTGGGGCCGAGGCTGATGGCCGCCACAAAGCCCGCAGCCCCACGGGCTGTGGGGCCACGCGAGCGGCTGCCAAAGAGCTTTCCAACGAGGCACGGCTTTCCCTCCTGGCTCTTCAGGCGTGGGAGCTGTGGCCAGAGCCGCGGCCCTACCGGAAAATGCTTCGCAGGCTGGCGCGGCGGCGCCACGTGGGCGCCGGTGGCGCCGAGGCTGACGGCCGCCGCAAAGCCCGCAGCCCCACGGGCTGTGGGGCCACGCGAGCGGCTGCCAAAGAGCTTTCCAACGAGGCACGGCTTTCCCTCCTGGCTCTTCGGGCGCAGGACCTGTGTCCAGAGCCGCGGCCCTACCGGAAAATGCTTCGCAGGCTGGCGTGGCCACGCCAGGTGGGCGCCGGTGGGGCCGAGGCTGACGGCCGCCACAAAGCCCGCAGCCCCACGGGCTGTGGGGCCACGCGAGCGGCTGCCAAAGAGCTTTCCAACGAGGCACGGCTTTCTCTCCTGGGTCTTCGGGCGTGGGAGCTGTGGCCAGAGCCGCGGCCCTACCCAAAAATGCTTTGCAGGCTGGCGCGGAGGCGCCACGTGGGTGCCGGTGGCGCCGAGGCTGACGGCCGCTGCAAAGCCCGCAGCCCCACGGGCTGTGGGGCCACGCGAGCGGCTGCCAAAGAGCTTTCCAACGAGGCACGGCTTTCCCTCCTGGCTCTTCGGGCGTGGGAGCTGTGGCAAGAGCCGCGGCCCTACCTGAAAATGCTTCGCAGGCTGGTGCGGCGGCGCCAGGTGGGCGCCGGTGGCGCCGAGGCTGACGGCCGCCGCAAAGCCCGCAGCCCCACGGGCTGTGGGGCCACGCGAGCGGTTGCCAAAGAGCTTTCCAACGAGGCACGGCTTACCCTCCTGGCTCTTCGGGCGTGGGAGTTGTGGCCAAAGCCGCGGCCGTTCCAGAAAATGCTTTGCAGGCTGGCGCAGCAGCGCCATGTGGGCGCCGGTGGCGCCGAGGCTGACGGCCGCCGCATAGCCCGCAGCCCCACAGGCTGTGGGGCCACGCGAGCGGCTGCCAAAGAGCTTTCCAACGAGGCATGGCTTTCCCTCCTGACTCTTCGGGCGTGGGAGCTGTGGCCAGAGCCGCTGCCCTACCGGAAAATGCTTCGCAGGCTGGCGCGGCCGCGCCAGGTGGGCGCCGGTGGCGCCGAGGCTGACGGCCGCCGCAAAGCCTGCAGCCCCACGGGCTGTGGGGCCACGCGAGCGGCTGCCAAAGAGCTTTCCAACGAGGCACGGCTTTCCCTCCTGGCTCTTCGGGCGTGGAAGCTGTGGCCAGAGCCGCGGCCCTACCTGAAAATGCTTCGCAGGCTGGCGCGGCGGCGCCACGTGGGCGCCTATGGCGCCGAGGCTGACGGCCGCCGCACAGCCCGCAGCCCCACGGGCTGTGGGGCCACGCGAGCGGCTGCCAAAGAGCTTTCCAACGAGGCACGGCTTTCCCTCCTGACTCTTCGGGCGTGGGAGCTGTGGCCAGAGCCGCTGCCCTACCGGAAAATGCTTCGCAGGCTGGCGCGGCCGCGCCAGGTGGGCGCCGGTGGGGCCGAGGCTGACGGCCGCCGCAAAGCCCGCAGCCCCACGGGCTGTGGGGCCACGCGAGCGGCTGCCAAAGAGCTTTCCAACGAGGCACGGCTTTCTCTCCTGGCTCTTCGGGCGTGGGAGCTTTGGCCAGAGCCGCGGCCCTACCGGAAAATGCTTCGCAGGCTGGCGCGGAGGCGCCACGTGGGCGCCGGTGGTGCCGAGGCTGACGGCCGCCGCAAAGCCCGCAGCCCCACGGGCTGTGGGGCCACGCGAGCGTCTGCCAAAGAGCTTTCCAACGAGGTAAGGCTTTCCCTCCTGGCTCTTCGGGCGTGGGAGCTGTGGCCAGAGCCGCGGCCCTACCGGAAAATGCTTCGCAGGCTGGCGCGGCAGCGCCACGTGGGCGCCGGTGGTGCCGAGGTTGATGGCCGCCGCAAAGCCCGAAGCCCCACGGGCTGTGGGGCCACGCGAGCGGCTGCCAAAGAGCTTTCCAACGAGGCACGGCTTTCCCTCCTGGCTCTTCGGGCGTGGGAGCTGTGGCCAGAGCCGCGGCCCTACCGGAAAATGCTTCGCAGGCTGGCGCGGCGGCGCCACGTGGGCGCCGGTGGCGCCGAGGCTGACGGCCGCCGCAAAGCCCGCAGCCCCACGGGCTGTGGGGCCACGCGAGCGGCTGCCAAAGAGCTTTCCAACGAGGCACGGCTTTCCCTCCTGGCTCTTCGGGCGTGGGAGCTGTGGCCAGAGCCGCAGCCCTACCGGAAAATGCTTCGCAGGCTGGCGCGGCGGCGCCGGTGGCGCCGAGGCTGACGGCCGCCGCAAAGCCCGCAGCCGCACGGGCTGTGGGGCCACGGTAGCAGCTGCCAAAGAGCTTTCCAACGAGGCACGGCTTTCCCTCCTGGCTCTTCAGGCGTGGGAGCTGTGGCCAGAGCCGCGGCCCTACCGGAAAATGCTTCGCAGGCTGGCGCGGCCGCGCCAGGTGGGCGCCGGTGGTGCCGAGGCTGACGGCCTCCGCAAAGCCTGCAGCCCCACGGGCTGTGGGGCCTCGCGAGCGGCTGCCAAAGAGCTTTCCAGCGAGGCACGGCTTTCCCTCCTGGCTCTTCGGGCGTGGGAGCTGTGGCCAGAGCCGCGGCCCTACCTGAAAATGCTTCGCAGGCTGGCGCGGCGGCGCCACGTGGGCGCCTATGGCACCGAGGCTGACGGCCGCCGCAAAGCCCGCAGCCCCACGGGCTGTGGGCCACGCGAGCGGCTGCCAAAGAGCTTTCCAACGAGGCACTGCTTTCCCTCCTGGCTCTTCGGGCGTGGAAGCTGTGGCCAGAGCCGCGGCCCTACCGGAAAATGCTTCGCAGGCTGGCGCGGCGGCGCCAGGTGGGCGCCGGTGGCGCCGAGGCTGACGGCCGCCGCAAAGCCCGCAGCCCCACGGGCTGTGGGGCTACGCGAGCGGCTGCCAAAGAGCTTTCCAACGAGGCACGGCTTTCCCTCCTGGCTCTTCGGGCGTGGGAGCTGTGGCCAGAGCCGCGGCCCTAAAGAAAAATGCTTCGCGGGCTGGCGCGGAGGCGCCAGGTGGGCGCTGGTGGCGCCGAGGCTGACGGCCACCGCAAAGCCCGCAGCCCCACGGGCTGTGGGGCCACGTGAGCGGCTGCCAAAGAGCTTTCCAACGAGGCACGGCTTTCCCTCCTGGCTCTTCGGGCGTGGGAGCTGTGGCCAGAGCCGCGGCCCTACCTGAAAATGCTTCGCAGGCTGGCGCGGCGGCGCCAGGTGGGCGCCGGTGGCGCCGAGGCTGACGGCCGCCGCAAAGCCCGCAGCCCCACGGGCTGTGGGGCCACGCGAGCGGCTGCCAAAGAGCTTTCCAGGGAGGCACGGCTTTCCCTCCTGGCTCTTCGGCCGTGGGAGCTGTGGCCAGAGCCGCGGCCCTACCGGAAAATGCTTCGCAGGCTGGCGCGGCGGCGCCACGTGGGCGCCGGTGGTGCCGAGGCTGACGGCCGCCGCAAAGCCCGCAGCCCCACGGGCTGTGGGGCCACGCGAGCGGCTGCCAAAGAGCTTTCCAACGAGGTAAGGCTTTCCCTCCTGGCTCTTCGGGCGTGGGAGCTGTGGCCAGAGCCGCGGCCCTACCGGAAAATGCTTCGCAGGCTGGCGCGGCAGCGCCACGTGGGCGCCGGTGGTGCCGAGGTTGATGGCCGCCGCAAAGCCCGAAGCCCCACGGGCTGTGGGGCCACGCGAGCGGCTGCCAAAGAGCTTTCCAACGAGGCACGGCTTTCCCTCCTGGCTCTTCGGGCGTGGGAGCTGTGGCCAGAGCCGCGGCCCTACCGGAAAATGCTTCGCAGGCTGGCGCGGCGGCGCCACGTGGGCGCCGGTGGTGCCGAGGTTGATGGCCGCCGCAAAGCCCGCAGCCCCACGGGCTGTGGGGCCACGCGAGCGGCTGCCAAAGAGATTTCCAACGAGGCACGGCTTTCCCTCCTGGCTCTTCGGGCGTGGGAGCTGTGGCCAGAGCCGCAGCCCTACCGGAAAATGCTTCGCAGGCTGGCGCGGCGGCGCCGGTGGCGCCGAGGCTGACGGCCGCCGCAAAGCCCGCAGCCGCACGGGCTGTGGGGCCACGGTAGCAGCTGCCAAAGAGCTTTCCAGGGAGGCACGGCTTTCCCTCCTGGCTCTTCGGGCGTGGAAGCTGTGGACAGAGCCGCGGCCCTACCGGAAAATGCTTCGCAGGCTGGCGCGGCGGCGCCAGGTGGGCGCCGGTGGCGCCAAGGCTGACGGCCGCCGCAAAGCCCGCAGCCCCACGGGCTGTGGGGCCACGCGAGCGGCTGCCAAAGAGCTTTCCAACGAGGCACGGCTTTCCCTCCTGGCTCTTCGGGCGTGGGGGCTGTGGCCAGAGCCGCGGCCCTACCGGAAAATGCTTCGCAGGCTGGCGCAGCCGCGCCATGTGGGCGCCGGTGGCGCTGAGGATGACGGCCGCCGCAAAGCCCGCAGCCCCACGGGCTGTGGGGCCACGCGAGCAGCTGCCAAAGAGCTTTCCAACGAGGCACGGCTTTCTCTCCTGGCTCTTCGGGCGTGGGAGCTGTGGCCAGAGCCGCGGCCCTACCGGAAAATGCTTCGCAGGCTGGCGCGGCGGCGCCACGTGGGCGCCGGTGGCGCCGAGGCTGACGGCCGCCGCAAAGCCCGCAGCCCCACGGGCTGTGGGGCCACGCGAGCGGCTGCCAAAGAGCTTTCCAACGAGGCACGGCTTTCTCTCCTGGGTCTTCGGGCGTGGGAGCTGTGGCCAGAGCCGCGGCCCTACCCAAAAATGCTTTGCAGGCTGGCGCGGAGGCGCCACGTGGTTGCCGGTGGCGCCGAGGCTGACGGCCGCTGCAAAGCCCGCAGCCCCACGGGCTGTGGGGCCACGCGAGCGGCTGCCAAAGAGCTTTCCAACGAGGCACGGCTTTCCCTCCTGGCTCTTCGGGCGTGGGAGCTGTGGCAAGAGCCGCGGCCCTACCTGAAAATGCTTCGCAGGCTGGTGCGGCGGCGCCAGGTGGGCGCCGGTGGCGCCGAGGCTGACGGCCGCCGCAAAGCCCGCAGCCCCACGGGCTGTGGGGCCACGCGAGCGGCTGCCAAAGAGCTTTCCAACGAGGCACGGCTTACCCTCCTGGCTCTTCGGGCGTGGGAGTTGTGGCCAAAGCCGCGGCCGTTCCAGAAAATGCTTTGCAGGCTGGCGCAGCAGCGCCACGTGGGCGCCGGTGGCGCCGAGGCTGACGGCCGCCGCATAGCCCGCAGCCCCACAGGCTGTGGGGCCACGCGAGCGGCTGCCAAAGAGCTTTCCAACGAGGCATGGCTTTCCCTCCTGACTCTTCGGGCGTGGGAGCTGTGGCCAGAGCCGCTGCCCTACCGGAAAATGCTTCGCAGGCTGGCGCGGCCGCGCCAGGTGGGCGCCGGTGGCGCCGAGGCTGACGGCCGCCGCAAAGCCTGCAGCCCCACGGGCTGTGGGGCCACGCGAGCGGCTGCCAAAGAGCTTTCCAACGAGGCACGGCTTTCCCTCCTGGCTCTTCGGGCGTGGAAGCTGTGGCCAGAGCCGCGGCCCTACCTGAAAATGCTTCGCAGGCTGGCGCGGCGGCGCCACGTGGGCGCCTATGGCGCCGAGGCTGACGGCCGCCGCACAGCCCGCAGCCCCACGGGCTGTGGGGCCACGCGAGCGGCTGCCAAAGAGCTTTCCAACGAGGCATGGCTTTCCCTCCTGGCTCTTCGGGCGTGGGAGCTGTGGCCAGAGCCGCTGCCCTACCGGAAAATGCTTCGCAGGCTGGCGCGGCCGCGCCAGGTGGGCGCCGGTGGGGCCGAGGCTGACGGCCGCCGCAAAGCCCGCAGCCCCACGGGCTGTGGGGCCACGCGAGCGGCTGCCAAAGAGCTTTCCAACGAGGCACGGCTTTCTCTCCTGGCTCTTCGGGCGTGGGAGCTTTGGCCAGAGCCGCGGCCCTACCGGAAAATGCTTCGCGGGCTGGCGCGGAGGTGCCACGTGGGCGCCGGTGGCGCCGAGGCTGACGGCCGCCGCAAAGCCCGCAGCCCCACGGGCTGTGGGGCCACGCGAGCGGCTGCCAAAGAGCTTTCCAACGAGGCACGGCTTTCCGTCCTGGCTCTTCGGGCGTGGAAGCTGTGGCCAGAGCCGCGGCCCTACCGGAAAATGCTTCGCAGGCTGGTGCGGCGGCGCCACGTGGGCGCCGGTGGCGCCGAGGCTGACGGCCGCCGCAAAGCCCGCAGCCCCACGGGCTGTGGGGCCACGCGAGCGGCTGCCAAAGAGCTTTCCAACGAGGCACGGCTTTCCCTCCTGGCTCTTCGGGCGTGGGAGCTGTGGCCAGAGCCGCGGCCCTACCGGAAAATGCTTCGCAGGCTGGCGCGGCGGCGCAAGGTGGGCGCCGGTGGCGCCGAGGCTGACGGCCGCCGCAAAGCCCGCAGCCCGACGGGCTGTGGGGCCACGCGAGCGGCTGCCAAAGAGCTTTCCAACGAGGCACGGCTTTCCCTCCTGGCTCTTCGGGCGCAGGAGCTGTGGCCAGAGCCGCTGACCTACTGGAAAATGCTTCGCAGGCTGGCGCGGCGGCGCCACGTGGGCGCCGGCGGCGCCGAGGCTGAAGGCCGCCGCAAAGCCCGCAGCCCCACGGGCTGTGGGGCCACGCGAGCAGCTGCCAAAGAGCTTTCCAACGAGGCACGGCTTTCTCTCCTGGCTCTTCGGGCGTGGGAGCTGTGGCCAGAGCCGCGGCCCTACCGGAAAATGCTTCGCGGGCTGGCGCGGCGGCGCCACGTGGGCGCCGGTGGCGCCGAGGCTGACGGCCGCCGCAAAGCCCGCAGCCCCACGGGCTGTGGGGCCACGCGAGCGGCTGCCAAAGAGCTTTCCAACGAGGCACGGCTTTCCATCCTGGCTCTTCGGGCGCGGGAGCTGTGGCCAGAGCCGCGGCCCTACCAGAAAATGCTTCGCAGGCTGGCGCAGCGGCGCCACGTGGGCGCCGGTGGCACCGAGGCTGACGGCCGCCGCAAAGCCCGCAGCCCCACGGGCTGTGGGGCCACGTGAGCGGCTGCCAAAGAGCTTTCCAACGAGGCACGGCTTTCCCTCCTGGCTCTTCGGGCGTGGGAGCTGTGGCCAGAGCCGCGGACCTACTGGAAAATGCTTCGCAGGCTGGCGCGGCCGCGCCAGGTGGGCGCCGGTGGCGCCGAGGCTGACGTCCGCCGCAAAGCCCGCAGCCCCACAGGCTGTGGGGCCACGCGAGCAGCTGCCAAAGAGCTTTCCAACAAGGCACGGCTTTCCCTCCTGGCTCTTCGGGCGTGGGAGCTGTGGCCAGAGCCGCGGCCCTACCGGAAAATGCTTCGCAGGCTGGCGCGGCGGCGCCACGTGGGCGCCTATGGCGCCGAGGCTGACGGCCGCCGCAAAGCCCGCAGCCCCACGGGCTGTGGGGCCACGCGAGCGGCTGCCAAAGAGCTTTCCAACGAGGCACGGCTTTCCCTCCTGGCTCTTCGGGCGTGGGAGCTGTGGCCAGAGCCACAGCCTTACCGGAAAATGCTTCGCAGGCTGGCGCGGCGGCGCCAGGTGGGCGCCGGTGGGGCCGAGGCTGACGGCCGCCGCAAAGCCCGCAGCCCCACGTGCTGTGGGGCCACGCGAGCAGCTGCCAAAGAGCTTTCCAACGAGGCACGGCTTTCCCTCCTGGCTCCTCGGGCGTGGGAGCTGTGGCCAGAGCCGCGGCCCTACTGGAAAATGCTTCGCGGGCTGGCGCTGCGGCGCCATGTCGGCGCGGGTGGCGCCGAGGCTGACGGCCGCCGCATAGCCCGCAGCCCCACAGGCTGTGGGGCCACGCGAGCGGCTGCCAAAGAGCTTTCCAACGAGGCATGGCTTTCCCTCCTGACTCTTCGGGCGTGGGAGCTGTGGCCAGAGCCGCTGCCCTACCGGAAAATGCTTCGCAGGCTGGCGCGGCCGCGCCAGGTGGGCGCCGGTGGCGCCGAGGCTGACGGCCTCCGCAAAGCCTGCAGCCCCACGGGCTGTGGGGCCACGCGAGCGGCTGCCAAAGAGCTTTCCAACGAGGCACGGCTTTCCCTCCTGGCTCTTCGGGCGTGGGAGCTGTGGCCAGAGCCGCGGCCCTACCTGAAAATGCTTCGCAGGCTGGCGCGGCGGCGCCACGTGGGCGCCTATGGCGCCGAGGCTGACGGCCGCCGCACAGCCCGCAGCCCCACGGGCTGTGGGCCACGCGAGCGGCTGCCAAAGAGCTTTCCAACGAGGCATGGCTTTCCCTCCTGACTCTTCGGGCGTGGGAGCTGTGGCCAGAGCCGCTGCCCTACCGGAAAATGCTTCGCAGGCTGGCGCGGCCGCGCCAGGTGGGCGCCGGTGGGGCCGAGGCTGATGGCCGCCACAAAGCCCGCAGCCCCACGGGCTGTGGGGCCACGCGAGCGGCTGCCAAAGAGCTTTCCAACGAGGCACGGCTTTCCCTCCTGGCTCTTCGGGCGTGGGAGCTGTGGCCAGAGCCGCGGCCCTACCGGAAAATGCTTCGCAGGCTGGCGCGGCCGCGCCAGGTGGGCGCCGGTGGCGCCGAGGCTGACGGCCGCCGCAAAGCCCGCAGCCCCACGGGCTGTGGGGCCACGCGAGCAGCTGCCAAAGAGCTTTCCAACGAGGCACGGCTTTCCCTCCTGGCTCCTCGGGCGTGGGAGCTGTGGCCAGAGCCGCGGCCCTACTGGAAAATGCTTCGCGGGCTGGCGCTGCGGCGCCATGTGGGCGCGGGTGGCGCCGAGGCTGACGGCCGCCGCAAAGCCCGCAGCCCCACGGGCTGTGGGGCCACGCGAGCGGCTGCCAAAGAGCTTTCCAACGAGGCACGGCTTTCCGTCCTGGCTCTTCGGGCGTGGAAGCTGTGGCCAGAGCCACGGCCCTACCAGAAAATGCTTCGCAGCCTGGCGCGGCAGCGCCACGTGGGCGCCGGTGGCGCCGAGGCTGACGGCCGCCGCACAGCCCGCAGCCCCACAGGCTGTGGGGCCACGCGAGCGGCTGCCAAAGAGCTTTCCAACGAGGCATGGCTTTCCCTCCTGACTCTTCGGGCGTGGGAGCTGTGGCCAGAGCCGCTGCCCTACCGGAAAATGCTTCGCAGGCTGGCGCGGCCGCGCCAGGTGGGCGCCGGTGGGGCCGAGGCTGACGGCCGCCGCAAAGCCTGCAGCCCCACGGGCTGTGGGGCCACGCGAGCGGCTGCCAAAGAGCTTTCCAACGAGGCACGGCTTTCCCTCCTGGCTCTTCGGGCGTGGGAGCTGTGGCCAGAGCCGCGGCCCTACCGAAAAATGCTTCGCAGGCTGGCGCGGCGGCGCCACGTGGGCGCCTATGGCGCCGAGGCTGACGGCCGCCGCACAGCCCGCAGCCCCACGGGCTGTGGGGCCACGCGAGCGGCTGCCAAAGAGCTTTCCAACGAGGCATGGCTTTCCCTCCTGACTCTTCGGGCGTGGGAGCTGTGGCCAGAGCCGCGGCCCTACCGGAAAATGCTTCGCAGGCTGGCGCGGCCGCGCCAGGTGGGCGCCGGTGGGGCCGAGGCTGACGGCCGCCGCAAAGCCCGCAGCCCCACGGGCTGTGGGGCCACGCGAGCGGCTGCCAAAGAGCTTTCCAACGAGGCACGGCTTTCTCTCCTGGCTCTTCGGGCGTGGGAGCTTTGGCCAGAGCCGCGGCCCTACCGGAAAATGCTTCGCGGGCTGGCGCGGAGGTGCCACGTGGGCGCGGGTGGCGCCGAGGCTGACGGCCGCCGCAAAGCCCGCAGCCCCACGGGCTGTGGGGCCACGCGAGCGGCTGCCAAAGAGCTTTCCAACGAGGCACGGATTTCCGTCCTGGCTCTTCGGGCGTGGAAGCTGTGGCCAGAGCCGCGGCCCTACCGGAAAATGCTTCGCAGGCTGGTGCGGCGGCGCCACGTGGGCGCCGGTGGCGCCGAGGCTGACGGCCGCCGCAAAGCCCGCAGCCCCACGGGCTGTGGGGCCACGCGAGCGGCTGCCAAAGTGCTTTCCAACGAGACACGGCTTTCCCTCCTGGCTCTTCGGGCGTGGGAGCTGTGGCCAGAGCCGCGGCCCTACCGAAAAATGCTTCGCAGGCTGGCGCGGCCGCGCCAGTTTGGCGCCGGTGGCGCCGAGGCTGACGGCCGCCGCAAAGCCCGCAGCCCCACGGGCTGTGGGGCCACGCGAGCGGCTGCCAAAGAGCTTTCCAACGAGGCACGGCTTTCCCTCCTGGCTCTTCGGGCGTGGGAGCTGTGGCCAGAGCCGCGGCCCTACCGGAAAATGCTTCGCAGGCTGGCACAGCGGTGCCACATGGGCGCCGGTGGCGCCGAGGCTGACGGCCGCCGCAAAGCCCGCAGCCCCACGGGCTGTGGGGCCACGCGAGCGGCTGCCAAAGAGCTTTCCAACGAGGCACGGCTTTCTCTCCTGGGTCTTCGGGCGTGGGAGCTGTCGCCAGAGACGCGGCCCTACCGGAAAATGCTTTGCAGGCTGGCGCGGCGGCGCCATGTGGGAGCATTGGCGCCGAGGCTGAAGGCCGCCGCAAAGCCCGCAGCCCCACGGGCTGTGGGGACACGCGAGCGGCTGCCATAGAGCTTTCCAACGAGGCACGGTCTTCCCTCCTGGCTCTTCGGGCGTGGGAGCTGTGGCCAGAGCCGCGGCCCTACCGGAAAATGCTTCGCAGGCTGGCGCGGCAGCGCCACGTGGGCGCCGGTGGCGCCGAGGCTGACGGCCGCCGCAAAGCCCGCAGCCCCACGGGCTGTGGGGCCACGCGAGCGGCTGCCAAAGAGCTTTCCAACGACGCACAGCTTTCCCTCCTGGCTCTTTGGGCGTGGGAGCTGTGGCCAGAGCCGCGGCCCTACCGGAAAATGCTTCGCAGGCTGGCGCGGCCGCGCCAGGTGGGCGCCGGTGGCGCCGAGGCTGACGGCCGCCGCAAAGCCCGCAGCCCCACGGGCTGTGGGGCCACGCGAGCGGCTGCCAAAGAGCTTTCCAACGAGGCACGGCTTTCCCTCCTGGCTCTTCGGGCGTGGGAGCTGTGGCCAGAGCCGCGGCCCTACCGGAAAATGCTTCGCAGGCTGGCGCGGCCGCGCCAGGTGTGCGCCGGTGGCGCCGAGGCTGACGGCCGCCGCAAAGCCCGCAGCCCCACGGGCTGTGGGGCCACGCGAGCGGCTGCCAAAGAGCTTTCCAACGAGGCACGGCTTTCCCTCCTGGCTCTTCGGGCGTGGGAGCTGTGGCCAGAGCCGCGGCCCTACCGGAAAATGCTTCGCAGGCTGGCGCTAGGGCGCCATGTGGGCGCTGGTGGCGCCGAGGCAGACGGCCGCCGCAAAGCCCGCAGCCCCACGGGCTGTGGGGCCACGCGAGCGGCTGCCAAAGAGCTTTCCAACGAGGCACGGCTTTCCCTCCTGGCTCTTCGGGCGTGGGAGCTGTGGCCAGAGCCGCGGCCTTACCGGAGAATGTTTCGCAGGATGGCACGGCCGCGCCAGGTGGGCGCCGGTGTCGCCGAGGCTGACGGCCGCCGCAAAGCCCGCAGCCCCACGGGCTGTGGGGCCACGCGAGCGGCTGCCAAAGAGCTTTCCAACGAGGCATGGCTTTCCCTCCTTGGTCTTCGGGCGTGGGAGCTGTGGCCAGAGCCGCGGCCCTACCGGAAAATGCTTCGCAGGCTGGCGCGGCGGCGCCAGGTGGGCGCCGCTGGCGCCGAGGCTGATGGCTGCCGCAAAGCCTGCAGCCCCACGGGCTGTGGGACCACGCGAGCGGCTGCCAAAGAGCTTTCCAACGAGGCACGGCTTTCCCTCCTGGCTCTTCGGGCGTGGGAGCTGTGGCCAGAGCCGCGGCCCTACCGGAAAATGCTTCGAAGGCTGGCGCGGCGGCGCCAGGTGGGCGCCAGTGGCGCCGAGGCTGACGGCCGCCGCAAATCCCGCAGCCCCACTGGCTGTGGGGCCACGCGAGCGGCTGCCAACGAGCTTTCCAACGACGCACGGCTTTCCCTCCTGGCTCTTCGGGCGTGGGAGCTGTGGCCAGAGCCGCGGCCCTACCGGAAAATGCTTCGCAGGCTGGTGCGGCGGCGCCACGTGGGCGCCGGTGGCGCCGAGG
Source organism: Chroicocephalus ridibundus (assembly GCF_963924245.1). Taxonomy (NCBI): domain Eukaryota; kingdom Metazoa; phylum Chordata; class Aves; order Charadriiformes; family Laridae; genus Chroicocephalus; species Chroicocephalus ridibundus. The sequence goes on from NW_026961668.1 coordinate 81,443, forward strand.
CTGACGGCCGCCGCAAAGCCCGCAGCCCCACGGGCTGTGGGGCCACGCGAGCGGCTGCCAAAGAGCTTTCCAACGAGGCATGGCTTTCCCTCCTTGGTCTTCGGGCGTGGGAGCTGTGGCCAGAGCCGCGGCCCTACCGGAAAATGCTTCGCAGGCTTGCGTGGCCGCGCCAGGTGGGCTCCGGTGGCGCCGAGGCTGACGGCCGCCGCAAAGCCCGCAGCCCCACGGGCTGTGGGGCCACGCGAGCGGCTGCCAAAGAGCTTTCCAAGGAGGCACAGCTTTCCCTCCTGGCTCTTCGGGCGTGGGAGCTGTGGCCAGAGCCGCGGCCCTACCGGAAAATGCTTCGCAGGCTGGCGCGGCGGCGCCAGGTGGGCGCCGCTGGCGCCGAGGCTGATGGCTGCCGCAAAGCCTGCAGCCCCACGGGCTGTGGGACCACGCGAGCGGCTGCCAAAGAGCTTTCCAACGAGGCACGGCTTTCCCTCCTGGCTCTTCGGGCGTGGGAGCTGTGGCCAGAGCCGCGGCCCTACCGGAAAATGCTTCGAAGGCTGGCGCGGCGGCGCCAGGTGGGCGCCAGTGGCGCCGAGGCTGACGGCCGCCGCAAATCCCGCAGCCCCACTGGCTGTGGGGCCACGCGAGCGGCTGCCAACGAGCTTTCCAACGACGCACGGCTTTCCCTCCTGGCTCTTCGGGCGTGGGAGCTGTGGCCAGAGCCGCGGCCCTACCGGAAAATGCTTCGCAGGCTGGTGCGGCGGCGCCACGTGGGCGCCGGTGGCGCCGAGGCTGACGGCCGCCGCAAAGCCCGCAGCCCCACGGGCTGTGGGGCCACGCGAGCGGCTGCCAAAGAGCTTTCCAACGAGGCACGGCTTTCCCTCCTGGCTCTTCGGGCGTGGGAGCTGTGGCCAGAGCCGCGGCCCTACCGGAAAATGCTTTGCAGGCTGGCGTGGCGGCGCCAGGTGGGCACCGGTGGCGCCGAGGCTGACGGCCGCCGCAAAGCCCGCAGCCCCACGGGCTGTGGGGCCACGCGAGCGGCTGCCAAAGAGCTTTCCAACGAGGCACGGCTTTCCCTCCTGGCTCTTCGGGCGTGGGAGCTGTGGCCAGAGCCGCGGCCCTACCGGAAAATGCTTCGCAGGCTGGCGCGGCGGCGCCACGTGGGTGCCGGTGGCGCTGAGGCTGACGGCCGCCGCAAAGCCCGCAGCCCCACGGGCTGTGGGGCCACGCGAGCGGCTGCCAAAGAGCTTTCCAACGAGGCACGGCTTTCCCTCCTGGCTCTTCGGGCGTGGGAGCTGTGGCCAGAGCCGCGGCCCTACCGGAAAATGCTTCGCAGACTGGCGCGGCCGCGCCAGGTGGGCGCCGGTGGCGCCGAGGCTGACGGCCGCCGCAAAGCCTGCAGCCCCACGGGCTGTGGGGCCACGCGAGCGGCTGCCAAAGAGCTTTCCAACGAGGCACGGCTTTCCCTCCTGGCTCTTCGGGCGTGGGAGCTGTGACCAGAGCCGCGGCCCTACCGGAAAATGCTTCACAGGCTGACGCGGCCGTGCCAGGTGGGCGCCGGTGGCGCTGAGGCTGACGGCCGCCGCAAAGCCCGCAGCCCCACGGGCTGTGGGGCCACGCGAGCGGCTGCCAAAGAGCTTTCCAACGAGGCACGGCTTTCCCTCCTGGCTCTTCGGGCGTGGGAGCTGTGGCCAAAGCCGCAGCCCTACCGGAAAATGCTTCGCGGGCTGGCGCGGCGGCGCCACGTGGGCGCCGGTGGCGCCGAGGCTGACGGCCGCCGCAAACCCCGCAGCATTACGGGCTGTGGGGCCACGCGAGCGGCTGCCAAAGAGCTTTCCAACGAGGCACGGCTTTCCCTCCTGGCTCTTCGGGCGTGGGAGCTGTGGCCAGAGCCGCGGCACTACCAGAAAATGCTTCGCAGGCTGACGCGGCAGCGCCACGTGGGCGCCGGTGGCGCCGAGGCTGACGGCCGCCCCAAAGCCTGCAGCCCCACGGGCTGTGGGGCCACGCGAGCAGCTGCCAAAGAGCTTTCCAACGACGCACAGCTTTCCCTCCTGGCTCTTCGAGCGTGGAAGCTGTGGCCAGAGCCGCGGCACTACCAGAAAATGCTTCGCAGGCTGACGCGGCAGCGCCACGTGGGCGCCGGTGGCGCCGAGGCTGACGGCCGCCGCAAAGCCCGCAGCCCCACGGGCTGTGGGGCCACGCGAGCGGCTGCCAAAGAGCTTTCCAACGAGGCACGGCTTTCCCTCCTGGCTCTTCGGGCGTGGGAGCTGTGGCCAGAGCCGCGGCCCTACCAGAAAATGCTTCGCAGGCTGGCGCGGCCGCACCAGGTGGGCGCCGGCGGCGCCGAGGCTGAAGGCCGCCGCAAAGCCCGCAGCCCCACGGGCTGTGGGGCCATGCTAGCGGCTGCCAAAGAGCTTTCCAACGAGGCACAGCTTTCCGTCCTGGCTCTTTGGGCGTGGGGGCTGTGGCCAGAGCCGCGGCTCTACCGGAAAATGCTTCGCAGGCTGGCGCAGCCGCGCCATGTGGGCGCCGGTTGCGCTGAGGCTGACGGCCGCCGCAAAGCCCGCAGCCCCACGGGCTGTGGGGCCACACGAGCAGCTGCCAAAGAGCTTTCCAACGAGGCACGGCTTTCCCTCCTGGCTCTTCGGGCTTGGGAGCTGTGGCCAGAGCCGCGGCTCTACCGGAAAATGTTTCGCGGGCTGGCGTGGCGGCGCCACGTGGGCGCCGGTGGCGCCGAGGCTGACGGCCGCCGCAAAGCCCGCAGCCCCACGGGCTGTGGGGCCACGCGAGCGGCTGCCAAAGAGCTTTCCAACGAGGCACGGCTTTCCCTCCTGGCTCTTTGGGCGTGGGAGCTGTGGCCAGAGCCGTGGCCCTACCGGAAAATGCTTCGCAGGCTGGCGCGGCGGCGCCACGTGGGCGCCTATGGCGCCGAGGCTGACGGCCGCCGCAAAGCCCGCAGCCCCACGGGCTGTGGGACCACGCGAGCTGCTGCCAAAGAGCTTTCCAACGAGGCACGGCTTTCCCTCCTGGCTCTTCGGGCGTGGGAGCTGTGGCCAGAGCCGTGGCCCTACCGGAAAATGCTTCGCAGGCTGGTGCGGCGGCGCCACGTAGGCGCCGGTGGCGCCGAGGCTGACGGCCGCCGCAAAGCCCGCAGCCACACGGGCTGTGGGGCCACGCGAGCGGCTGCCAAAGAGCTTTCCAACGAGGCACGGCTTTCCCTCCTGGCTCTTCGGGCGTGGGGGCTGTGGCCAGAGCCGCGGCCCTACTTGAAAATGCTTCGCAGGCTGGCGCGGCCGCGCCAGGTGGGCGCCGGTGGCGCCGAGGCTGACGGCCGCCGCAAAGCCCGCAGCCCCACGGGCTGTGGGGCCACGCGAGCAGCTGCCAAAGAGCTTTCCAACGAGGCACGGCTTTCCGTCCTGGCTCTTCGGGCGTGGGAGCTGTGGCCAGAGCCGCGGCCCTACCAGAAAATGCTTTGCAGGCTGGCGCGGCAGCGCCAGGTGGGCGCCGGTGGCGCCGAGGCTGATGGCCGCCGCAAAGCCCCCAGCCCCACGGGCTGTGGGGCCACGCGAGCGGCTGCCAAAGAGCTTTCCAACGAGGCACGGCTTTCCCTCCTGGCTCTTCGGGCGTGGGAGCTGTGGCCAGAGCCGCGTCCCTACCGGAAAATGCTTCGCAGGCTGGCACGGCGGCGCCAGGTGGGCGCCGGTGGCGCCGAGGCTGACGGCCGCCGCAAAGCCCGGAGCCCCACGGGCTGTGGGGCCACGCAAGCGGCTGCCAAAGAGCTTTCCAACGAGGCACGGCTTTTCCTCCTGGCTCTTCGGGCGTGGGGGCTGTGGCCAGAGCCGCGGCCCTACTTGAAAATGCTTCGCAGGCTGGCACTGCGGCGCCAGGTGGGGGCCGGTGGCGCCGAGGCTGACGGCCGCCGCAAAGCCCGCAGCCCCACGGGCTGTGGGGCCACGCGAGCGGCTGCCAAAGAGCTTTCCAACGAGGCACGGCTTTCCCTCCTGGCTCTTCGGGCGTGGGAGCTGTGGCCAGAGCCGCGTCCCTACCGGAAAATGCTTCGCAGGCTGGCACGGCGGCGCCAGGTGGGCGCCGGTGGCGCCGAGGCTGACGGCCGCCGCAAAGCCCGGAGCCCCACGGGCTGTGGGGCCACGCGAGCGGCTGCCAAAGAGCTTTCCAACGAGGCACGGCTTTTCCTCCTGGCTCTTCGGGCGTGGGGGCTGTGGCCAGAGCCGCGGCCCTACTTGAAAATGCTTCGCAGGCTGGCACTGCGGCGCCAGGTGGGCGCCGGTGGCGCCGAGGCTGACGGCCGCCGCAAAGCCCGCAGCCCCACGGGCTGTGGGGCCACGCGAGCGGATGCCAAAGAGGTTTCCAACGAGGCACGGCTTTCCCTCCTGGCTCTTCGGGCGTGGGAGCTGTGGCCAGAGCCGCGGCCCTACCGAAAAATGATTCGCGGTCTGGCGCGGAGGCGCCAGGTGGGCGCTGGTGGCGCCGAGGCTGACGGCCGCCGCAAAGCCCGCAGCCCCACGGGCTGTGGGGCCACGCGAGCGGCTGCCAAAGAGCTTTCCAACGAGGCACGGCTTTCCCTCCTGGCTCTTCGGGCGTGGGAGCTGTGGCCAGAGCCGCGGCCCTACCGGAAAATGCTTCGCAGGCTGGCGCGGCCGCGCCAGGTGGGCGCTGGTGGCGCCGAGGCAGACGGCCGCCGCAAAGCCCGCAGCCCCACGGGCTGTGGGGCCACGCGAGCGGCTGCCAAAGAGCTTTCCAACGAGGCACGGCTTTCCCTCCTGGCTCTTCGGGCGTGGGAGCTGTGGCCAGAGCCGCGGCCCTACCGGAAAATGTTTCGCAGGATGGCACGGCCGCGCCAGGTGGGCGCCGGTGTCGCCGAGGCTGACGGCCGCCGCAAAGCCCGCAGCCCCACGGGCTGTGGGGCCACGCGAGCGGCTGCCAAAGAGCTTTCCAACGAGGCATGGCTTTCCCTCCTGGCTCTTCGGGCTTGGGAGCTGTGGCCAGAGCCGCGGCTCTACCGGAAAATGCTTCGCAGGCTGGCGCGGCGGCGCCTGGTAGGCGCCGGTGGCGCCGAGGCTGACGGCCGCCGCAAAGCCCGCAGCTCCACGGGCTGTGGGGCCACGCGAGCGGCTGCCAAAGAGCTTTCCAACGAGGCACGGCTTTCCCTCCTGGCTCTTCAGGCGTGGGAGCTGTGGCCAGAGCCGCGGCCCTACCGGAAAATGCTTCGCAGGCTGGCGCGGCGGCGCCACGTGGGCGCCGGTGGCGCCGAGGCTGACGGCCGCCGCAAAGCCCGCAGCCCCACGGGCTGTGGGGCCACGCGAGCGGCTGCCAAAGAGCTTTCCAACGAGGCACGGCTTTCCCTCCTGGCTCTTCGGGCGTGGGAGCTGTGGCCAGAGCCGCGGCCCTACCGGAAAATGCTTCGCAGACTGGCGCGGCCGCGCCAGGTGGGCGCCGGTGGCGCCGAGGCTGACGGCCGCCGCAAAGCCCGCAGCCCCACGGGCTGTGGGGCCACGCGAGCGGCTGCCAAAGAGCTTTCCAACGAGGCACGGCTTTCCCTCCTGGCTCTTCGGGCGTGGGAGCTGTGACCAGAGCCGCGGCCCTACCGGAAAATGCTTCACAGGCTGACGCGGCCGCGCCAGGTGGGCGCCGGTGGCGCCGAGGCTGACGGCCGCCGCAAAGCCCGCAGCCCCACGGGCTGTGGGGCCACGCGAGCGGCTGCCAAAGAGCTTTCCAACGAGGCACGGCTTTCCCTCCTGGCTCTTCGGGCGTGGGAGCTGTGGCCAAAGCCGCAGCCCTACCGGAAAATGCTTCGCGGGCTGGCGCGGCGGCGCCAGGTGGGCGCCGGTGGCGCCGAGGCTGACGGCCGCCGCAAACCACGCAGCATTACGGGCTGTGGGGCCACGCGAGCGGCTGCCAAAGAGCTTTCCAACGAGGCACGGCTTTCCCTCCTGGCTCTTCGGGCGTGGGAGCTGTGGCCAGAGCCGCGGCACTACCAGAAAATGCTTCGCAGGCTGACGCGGCAGCGCCACGTGGGCGCCGGTGGCGCCGAGGCTGACAGCCGCCCCAAAGCCCGCAGCCCCACGGGCTGTGGGGCCACGCGAGCAGCTGCCAAAGAGCTTTCCAAGGAGGCACAGCTTTCCCTCCTGGCTCTTCGAGCGTGGAAGCTGTGGCCAGAGCCGCGGCACTACCAGAAAATGCTTCGCAGGCTGACGCGGCAGCGCCACGTGGGCGCCGGTGGCGCCGAGGCTGACGGCCGCCGCAAAGCCCGCAGCCCCACGGGCTGTGGGGCCACGCGAGCGGCTGCCAAAGAGCTTTCCAACGAGGCACGGCTTTCCCTCCTGGCTCTTCGGGCGTGGGAGCTGTGGCCAGAGCCGCGGCCCTACCAGAAAATGCTTCGCAGGCTGGCGCGGCCGCACCAGGTGGGCGCCGGCGGCGCCGAGGCTGAAGGCCGCCGCAAAGCCCGCAGCCCCACGGGCTGTGGGGCCACGCGAGCGGCTGCCAAAGAGCTTTCCAACGAGGCACGGCTTTCCCTCCTGGCTCTTCGGGCGTGGGAGCTGTGGCCAG